>NC_090819.1:136123807-136426648 GCF_000390325.3 Nicotiana tomentosiformis
TTCGAAAATTTTATTTTTTATAGTAGCCAGACGTTACCCGGGGTGACTCAAGCAGGACCTCAAGACTAGAGCAAAGGCAAAGCAAGGAATCGAGAGTACAAACCAACCTTCCCCCCTCCAAACTCATAATTTTCCTTTGGATACATGCACAATGGATATAACAGGAACGTCCGCAAATACACACACAACAAGATCACTATCTTTACACTGACAAAAGTCACCAAACGCAAATGCGTCAAGCTAATAAATAATTTGCCCTCTCGTATTTAGTCATTGCTTTTCTTGCATAGGGCTAAGCACTTCCCTCATCTTCGCATAAGGCTAAACATTTTCTTTATTTGCATGAGACTAAGCATTGTCTCCATTACTCGCATGTGGCTAAGCACTGCCTCCATTATTGCATAAGGCTAAGCATTGCCTCTCTTTGCATGAGACTAAGCATTGTCTCCATTCCTCGCATGTGGCTAAGCACTGCATCCATTATTACATAAGGCTAAGCATTGCCTTTCTTTGCATGAGACTAAGCATTGTCTCTATTCCTCGTATGTGGCTAAGCACTGCATCCATTATTGCATAAGGCTAAGCATTGCCTTTCTTTGTATGAGACTAAGATTTGTCTTTACTCCTTGCATAGGCCTAAACACTGCCCTCACCTTTCATGAGGCTAAACATTACCCTCCATACTGAATAAGACTAAGCCCTGCCTTTCCTTGCATGAGACTAAGAACTGTCTCCATTCATTGCATGAGGCTAAGCGTTGCCTCTATTATTGCATAAGGCTAAGAACCGCCTTTCTTGCATGAGACTAGCACCGTCTCCATTCTCCGTATGAGGCTAAGCACTGCCTCCATACTGCATAAGGTTAAGCACTACCTTTCCTTGCATAAGACTAAGTATTGTCTCCACTCTTTGCATCGGGATAAGCATTGCCCTCATCGCATACAAGACTAAGCCTTGTCTCGTCTCGTTCTCGCATATGACTAAGCATTACCTTTTTCCTCTATCAAACGATCGATATCACCGCATCTTTGAATTTCATGGGCTGAAATATCACCACGATGTTCGAAGACATCATGCCATGGCCAAAGGATCTCTCGAAACTACATATCATTATTCAAAGGCGTCATAGTCCAAAGGCACCATCCTCATGGCCGGAGGACACCATTTCATGACCTACGAATCCTTTATCATACGTTTCATGGCCCAGGACGCCATAGCCTAAGGACATCATCCTCATCGTCCAAAGACAACTCTCATGGTCTGATGGGAATTTGCATCATGTTTAAATTTTGCGATAACCCATATATATTCGCGTGCATCATGTTCTAAGTTTTGCAAGTAACTCGGGAGGTAACTGTTCTACAAACAGGAGCAATTCGCGTCCTGATTTCCGTTCACAATGTTCAAATCCTTCGATCACCTAAAACGTAACCGATAATCAGCAATTGATTACCCTTTGTTCTATAACCGTTCAAATATATGTCTTGTACATCCGTAATGTTCAATTTGCATTCATAGCCCCACCTAAAATTATCTGTTATTCACGACACTATGCTACTCAAAAGATCCTTTTCCGAAACACACAACAACTCTTATAACAATTACATCCACCAGGGATATGTAGGAAACTCAACAACTAGGGTTCAACCCCCATTATGTTTTCAAAACACGTCATTCTTCACTCACTACGGACAAAATTGGTCATTATTTTATTTACCCGACAACTCTTTCATCATTCCCGGGTAAAGAGGGGCAGCTGTTGATACCCAATTTTGCCTTCATATTTTTATAAATATCATATATGCTTTTACAATATCATTCCTGCATCATCACCAATTTACAAGAATCATACAAGTATTTTCTAAATCTTTCATAATTTTTAAAGCTTTAAAATTAATTTCTTACAATTAAATTATTTGAATATGTATTAATTACCCCTTTAAAATATTGTTGTGATAACTTATATGCATCCACATATATGTTTCATAATATTTTACTTTATTATACAATTATATTTGTATTTTTAAAGCTATTTACACAATTGTGCAATAACGACCTATATTCTATACATAATTATACTTATTATATTATTTATGCTAAACTAATATTTCTTATATTTTTATAATGTTAAGCTATTATTTTCAAGTATTTTACTGCATAAATAATATTTTTAATTATTTACTAGTCTTTTTATAATCTATTTTTAATGTATTTCGTATATTTAATTTATAGCTCTAACATAGGGCTAATTTTGGACCAAATTTGGCCCAAGTTATTAGCCCAATACCTCCACAGCCCAAATCAAGCATCTCTTTTAATGAACCTGGTCGTGACCCGTTTAAATGACCCGCCCCATTCCCTTTTTTATCCTGGCCGTTGATCTCAAATGATCAATGGCCCATAATAAATCCCTACCTTTCCCTATATTACCTCACCCCAAATCCTAATCCCATTCTCAAACTTCAATCACCCCTAAATCCTCTCTATTCTCTTCTTCTCTAAGGAAACCCTAGCCGACATATCTCTTAATCCTCTCTGATTCCGACCTTAATATGAAACCCCTCCATGATTTCCTTTCCATATATGTTCTGTCACCTTGTTACTTACACGATTTTGGTATCACCTAGTAATTGCTTATTTTTGACAAGTACCATGCCTGGAGTTATGTGCAATCATCTTCAATCTTCAAGATCAAGACGGTATTTCGTCTATATACATTTATGACAATGTGATATAAGGCCGATTCACCAAGATCTTTGGTCGATTCTTTGATTTCCCTCGAACTAAGGTTTGAATTTTCTTTTTGTTTCTTTACTGGTTCTATTATCGATTGCATGTGATATTTTCTTTCCTTATTTGTGTTTGAGTAATTGTTTTCCATGTTTGCTTGTTCTATTTCTACCACTATATAACCCCTCCCCAATTTTCCCTTTGGACGGAGCTTAATCGCTGAAACAACTACTGTTCTCTTATTCTTTCTTGTCTTATACTACTCTGAGGCTCAATATTTTGGCCAGCTGAAATCCAAGGCCACCAGAATTCGATTATCGAACCTTTCTCAGTGTGAGCACTGCCCGGGGTTCATTCTAAACCTTTGGGAACTCTGACATACTGAGATTCCTGGGTTCTACTGTTTGTTTTGCTATTGACTCTCGAGTGTTGCTGAAATTATTCCTCTTGTTTACTTGTTCATTCATCTGTAGCTAGTAAGTATCTATGACTCTTGCAATTTCATTTCTTTCCGTTTGAATTCCAGCTATGCATATCTACGTCTCTGAGAATGTTTATGAACCAACATGCCATTATATGCTTTAAAACTCTTGTTGAGGCTTTATACCTTCTAGTTGCCCAACTTGCCTATTTGTTGCCTTGATTCTGCCTTCTTAAGCCTGCTTGTTAATGTATGTGCTCGAATGTTTATTATTGTTGCTTATTCTGAGTTTGGTTTCTTGAATTGTTCCGTACTCTTGTGATGAGTCGAGTCATTCCCAGAACCTATTCTAATTCTTGAGTCATTCATGCGCAACTTGATACTTTTCTAGAATTAACTTCAAATCATGTTATTAGCCGAGGCATGTTTTCCCTGCTACTTATGAACTAATACTCATTCCTTGCCTTATCATGTACCTTTGTGATGAATCCATGCATATGTTTAAGACCTTGTTAAGCCATTCATGTCCAACCTGCTAAGTTCTTGATATTGTATTGATTAGCTAGGGCATGCTTTCCATGTCATTTATGTTCTAATGTATGCTTTGACTTATGCAATCCTGTTTGAGACCTTAGGGAAAACCTCATGTCTAGCCTCTTCCCCCATATGTTACTAAGCCTAGTGCAGGATAGTCATGTTAACCTATATTTGACATACCCTTGCCCATTATGAGTCCTGGTGCTATTTAAACCTTCGTGTATGATTGATAATGTTAAAGTCTGCATGCCCAGTTGAGTGGATTGTTAGATACTATGTTCATTAGCCTGTTTGTTATTGATTATATTTGTACCAAACGCTCATGCTAGGTATCTTACTTGTTTCCGCCTGTGATTCTGTAAGATTTCTCTGATAAGATTGTGTATAAGTTAATCTTAGATCATATTATATCCTGAAACTCTATTTGGGATTGTCTGTTGGTTTGTGATGTTCCATCCCGTCTTCTGAACTTCTTGGATCTTATGTATATAACTTTGTGTGATCTCATCTACCTGCTCTGGTTTAAACTACTATTAGTTGCAGTCCTAAGAATTACGTGTATGGACTCCGAGGGGTTTGATTAATTTATGAACAACTTGTTACTCATGTGGTTAAGGCTGGCATTGCTGGGTAAGTTAGTTCCCCCTTCAGACTTGGTATGGGTATGTGTTCGAGTCATGCAGCTGATACACTCTAATGTCCAGGGGTCTACCTATACCTAGATTTACTATTTTGTGTGAAGAATGAGATCACTGAAGAACTTGAGGTTGCTGGGATATTCCTCTTTGGGCATGTTATACTTATTGGGCTTGTACTCATTTAGCTTGTAATATTCGAGCATGTATTCTTCATTTTGGGCCTGTTATGATTTGTAAACTAATAATTGGGGAGTTAGTGAAAATGGGTAATGAGTGTGCTTTATTCTTGCATAAAGGGTAGAAAACAAGCTTATAAGGCCCATGTGTTTTATTTGCTATTCTGTTTGACTTGCTCTACTTTTGTGTGCTAATAGAAATCATGTATGTAGGAACCGCACATATCTAACCTAATTTGACTAATACTCACTACCTCAAACATGTTAGCAGTCACTATACTTGATTTCTATGTTATTACTATGCGTTTATACAGTATGCCTATAGGATGTATAATATATGCTTTGTCAACCTAGAAACCATGCCTATAGGATTTCAAATAATCTATTGGTCAATTGCTTCCATTACTTTTAGTGTACTGCCCATCTAGATATTATGACTATAGGACCCAAATCTTTTAATCAACTACTTATGTTGTTTTCATTACACTGCACCGCCTAGATGACATGCTTATAGGAGTAAAGTGTTATAAAATCAAGAATAGTTATCACTTATTTGAAATCCTGCCTATAGGATGTCGTTACTCGCATAAGAACTGCTATGGGATCAATGTTGTTAATACTAGACTCTCAAGGCTGTTTCATTGCCACTACTAGAAATCATGTCTATAGGACAGTGTCACACGTCCTAAGACGCCTATTTAAAATTAGTGCTTATAATCCTGAGTCTGCAAATAGTTTACTGCCTCCTCACCTAAGCCATTTAGAATAATAGCGATGCATATACGATACTGGAATTCAGAATCACCTAGAAACCATGCCTATAGGA
Source organism: Nicotiana tomentosiformis (assembly GCF_000390325.3). Taxonomy (NCBI): domain Eukaryota; kingdom Viridiplantae; phylum Streptophyta; class Magnoliopsida; order Solanales; family Solanaceae; genus Nicotiana; species Nicotiana tomentosiformis. The sequence goes on from NC_090819.1 coordinate 136,129,136, forward strand.
CTCTAAGTCTCGATTCTGAAACTATGTACTGCCTAAGCTGCCCATGTGCATTTGTTGTTTATGTGTGGGAATAACTTGGGCCTTTAATTGTCTTTCTGTGAAGTCCTATCTGTTTTGAATGTCGCTTAGTTTTACCAGTTTGAGCAACCTAGGTGAAGTCTAAAACCATCCAAATAGTAGGACCAAAGCCTCGTGGACTATAGGCATAATATGGGACAGGTAGTGCACACATAGGATACGATTTAGAATTGAATTAGAGTGCATTTAAGTAACAACTTCAACATAGTAATTGGGTAGCATGAGATGATAGTCTATGCTCGCTGAATAATATGAGCAACCCCTACCTTAAGGGAGTTGCGAAGTATTATTTATGTTACATGGGGTGATCCTTTAGGCTAAAAAACTTAGGACTCCCTTTTTCTTTATATACTTGTTATTTATACTTAGTCATTTAGCATAAACCAATGTAGTTGCATCCTTGTAGTCATTAAGTATTTGTATAGATTATCATGTGTCATGATAAGACTCTTCAACTTCTATATTTTCCTTTGTTTATTTGATCACCTAGCTTAATTACATAATCCGCATAGTTTAAAATTCGGTCGGGACCCACAGTTGTGGACCTCGAAGAGTGCCTGACACCTTCTCTTTGAGGTAACTTGAGCCCTTACCCGATCTTTGGTGACACGGACTAGTCAAACAGAGTTATTTGCAAATTGGTTCCCTAACTCACCTTAAATTCATTAGGTGGCGACTCTTCTCTTTTAATTCCTCCTTTAAAAGAGTTGTCACACTTCAAAGCCCACTTTCGCAAGAAAATAGGGCGCGACATCTTATAGGGGTATTCTAGTCTTATGCAATTAATGAAATCCCTTTTTTTAAATCATTACTCAATCAAAGTCCTAAACGTCATCCTTTTATCTATCACCATTACACTCGTATTCTTCTACCATGGCAGCATTTCATCTCTTCTAATTTTTCCTAGTCTTAGACTCCCCTAAGTTCATTCAAGCTATACTGAGCTTTCTATAACTTACGAAAATCATCAGCTCTCTTGTTTTGATGGGCTTAATTCCGAGGCATTACCTATTCTTGTCACCTTCTCACTCATCTTTTCTTATCCTTACTCCTATCTACCAAAAATAATTGTCTCTCTACTATACTTTAGCTTGCGACCTACACATATCTATTTATACTACTCGCAACCTTCCTTTAACTTTCTAGCACTATAGATTTCCTTTTATGCCTTCTCATTTGTCTTCAAATGTAAGCAATTACTTTTCCTGGTCGTTCTGCCACTTACTGCATGGATACTTGGCTTATCATGTTACCCATGAATACTGGAATTCCCTGTAACTCGTATGATCTCAAATATCACTTTTGACTTCCCGTTCATTAGTTATGATAGGTGTCACTTTCTTATAGAGTGCATACAATTTTGTAGTAAGACTTTGTTACAAGATCATTTCTTCTTCAAGTTACTATGCTTAGATGAAGCCTTGTCCCTTATTTCCTCAGCTAGTCTTTCATGGTAGTACTTAGGGGAGGTCCTCTGACTCTTGTAAAGCTACGAGCTTATTACATCATATACCTGACTGAATTTTTGATGTTCTTGCTCGCCTATAATTATCCCTAATTACTTACTTCCGCGCCCTTATGCTCGTAAAGTTGCTTCTGAACTGAATTTTTTGACTGTCTTCCTAGTGACACTCTCTTTTATTTCCGTAATACTTGTACGGTACCTTTAACTACCCTAACTTCTATCTAAATATTTCTCAAGGATTACGATGTCATTTCTGCAAAACTGAATTCACTATGTTAGAGTTCACTACATTTATCTTGAACGATCTGTTGATTTGTCTGTATCCTCTTGTCTAGATATAACTAGGCTCTTTCTGAATCAACTTATAACTACTCATTTATCCATTCTCATATCTATAATCTACGTAATCTCTCTTGGGATATGTCCCTTGTCTTAACTTATCTCTCGCATTGGCTCCTGATGTATCAAATGTCCATTCACACTTATTTATCAATAGCATCCTGGCTGGAAACTCTTACTGCCTCTCCCCGACATCGTACTTTCATAATGTTCTAGAGTCGTAACATATTTGTAGAATCTAAATAAATGCAATCTCATTCCTTTAGCCTTTTTACCACATTCTTCCCTTACTATTCCATAGTTACCTAAACCATATAACTCCTACTTAATACCTTATCACACCATCATCCCCACTATCTTCATCTTTGGCATCTTTTCACATCTTCACTGACTCTTACTCGCCTTGCGGTAACCCTTCTGTACCAAGGATAACGAAATTTCTTACTCACGAGGGTGACACCTAGTGTAACTGGCACACTTAGTCCCTTAAGCTTAACTCTACTCATATTGCTTGCTTTAGGGAAGCGTCTTCCTGAATGAACTTTAAAGGTTATTCTTTTGTTGTTCATTCTATTATTTCCGGAACGCATCTCTGAAATTTTCACAATGCCGACTATTATCAAATCCTTCAGTCCCCAATTCATGTTCAATTTGTCTTGTTCACTAGCCCATACTGATTTCTATTACTCCGGGGGTCTAACTTAGCCTTCTGGTAATCATGTTCGAGTCACCAACTCATTTCTCGAAATGAGGGTATGACTTTATGGCTTATGCAGTTTTATTGTCTCAAGGCATGTCACCTCTTGTCTTTTCCTTCACTTGACTATAGACTTTATCATTCTGTCATATTTTGATTTACCGTTATCACTCATTTATCACACCTTACTCATGATGCTTCATTTACTCTCATCTTATTCTCCTACTAATATTTTTGTCTATCACCTTATTTTGAAAACTTTAACAATACATTCTTTCACTTTTAGCTCCCCTTGTTCCATCTCCATCTCATTGGCTCTTCGGGTCGCTTAACATTCTCTCTTTACTAGGGGCGGGATTCATACAAAGGTAAATACTTATCCCTTCTAGGATTCCACTGCCAATCTTCTAATTTTTTTCTGGACATTCTAGTATTTCATATCTAAATGTACTATTCTAGAGTGAACCATCGAGGTGTCTCACAAGGAGAACTAGTACCATGTTTGCAATATCCTTTGGAAATATCAGCTAATACTAACAATCCAATCACCATTTTGAGTTACTCTAACCTCAGCTGGATCATGATATTCCATCCTTCTCTTAAACTATATATGTTAGCTCCCATAGGGCATAACTGAGATGGGTGTGGGCAATTGTATATATCTTTGTTATTGTTGAAGGTAACTCAGAATACTTATATTTCTCTGCCAGAATTGTAAATACTGATAATCTTCACTAACTGGTTACCTCGTACCCTTCTTCGCCTTGCTTCTTTTACTTGTTGAAACTTGTATCTTCCTTCTAATTCTCTTGTTGCTTTTTACCTTATGGGTGGATAGATATTCATGCCTTAGGGCTCCTTATCAAGAATCTTACACGTCTTAGTACACACATAATCTACTGAAGACCTTACATTTACCATCATAAGCATGATACAAAATTGAGTTCCTCTTACTCAACTCTTCCACAGCCACATTCAATCTCTTACGAACTGCCTATCTAGACGTAGGTGCCGATGTATTATGAATAAAATAGAATTTAGGAGTTTGAATTCTTAAAACTGAGCTCTACCACACGATCTAGTGTAAGAAGAAATATTGACATTCATAAATGCCATGTAGCCTCCTACTTATAAGTGTGGTGCACAACACACCTATAAACAAGACTATACTAGACATAACTTGTAGACTCCCTAGGACAGAACTGCTCTGATACCAAGTTTTTTCACGACCCAAATCGGAGAGCCGCGACGGGCACTCGGTGCCTTACTCAATCGAGTATCAACGTAAGGTATCTTTCTTATCACACCATTAAGGGTAAATGGTCCACAAGGGCCATCATGAGATAACCAAAATAAAAATAAGGGAATACTAGACATAGGACGATCCAACATGATATAGAAACTTATACATATGACATACGGGCTTATAAGGCAGACATGATCATTTGTACACTCAAACTATTGGCCGGCAAGGCCATACAAGTATCTATATACATGACATCAGTCTACAAGCCTCTAAGAGTACATAAATGTCATAAAGGTCGGGACATGGCCCCGACATACCAATCAATACATGTCCAAATCATACTGACCAAATAGGCAACTCCGGAGCAAGTGGAGTACACCAACACCCTTTGTTGAGTTGATAGCCTACTAGGAGGACTATCAACCTATCTATCGGGACCTGCGAGCATAAAACACAGCATCCCCAGGCAAAAGGGATGCCAGTACAAATAAAGTACCGAGTATGTAAGGAATGAAAAGTAGTATATAAAAGACATGAAAGAAACATGGAGTAAAGGACTCAACCTGTAAGTTTGAATAGCTCTGTGAATCATGAAACATTTATAATTTCATCCATGTGCGTATAAATATCATATCATGCATAGGTATATGTGTGCATAACATCATCAAGCCTCTAAGGGCATCCCATCATATCATCTCGGCCTCTGTGGGCGAAATCATCAACGTATACCAGCTGATCAGGTGGTGGTGCGTATAACGTCATCACCTTTTCCCATACCCAATATACATATAATATACGCGTATATAACATCATCTGGTCATGGGTCAATGTACGTGTATAAATAAATGTAATGCATAAGAAGTAAGTCAATAAGATCTCTCGGAATGTCATAAGATCAATATGCCTTCGGTTAATATCATGAAATAAACCTTATCAACTTACGTATTTTCTGAGACCCATGAACAAACGATATAATAATAGGACACATGGGGAATCAAGAACATAGACATCCCCAGTACTTCTAAGAATATAGTCATTTGTGAAAAGTGTGTGTTTGCTTGTTTCGTTGTATCATATGCATCATGCCAAAAGGAAATAAGGGATAGCCTTAACATACCTTAACTCAGTTGAGTCCTTAATACCTTCCAAGAAATTCTTCAAACAACTCAACTCAATCTACCATAGCATAAGGAGATTTAAAATCAGTGCTGAGTAAAGGCTAAGTCCGTAACTTAAGCTATTAGCTTGTTGACGTAAATTCGACAGCATCTCCCTTAGGACAAGGGCCTCCTCCAATACCATATATCAACAACAACAACAACCAGAGAAATCCAGCAGCATATAAATAACAATAACATGACACCATATAACAACAACAAGTTACAACTACTTCACGACGAGCGGCAAGCTCCGATTGGAATCCATATACCCCATATAACCCTTTATAGACTTCTTACTTTAACATAACACTATCTTTAACATGATAATAAAGTCATTCATCAATAATTCCAGCCTTATACCATATATTTATAACAAAGGAAACAATCCACAACTCCAACTATCCTTAATTAGCAACTTTATTCACTAGTTCATGTCTAGTCCACCCATTTGACTTAATCAATATCAAGATAACCTTAAGAACATACAATAACACAATATACATACCTCCTACAGTAGCTTCAAGTCGAAATCCAAGTTACATTTAGCTTACAACAGCCCTCAATGGCAATACAACACCATAAAAGTGACTTAAGTTAATCTTGACTTCCAATCTCAAGTTTCATATGTTTCTTTCACCAATTCACTTGATAAACATGTAGACATGCATAACAACATAAACCATATCATAATCAAGTTATTTTTTCCATATATATATATATATATATATATATATATATATATATAGCCTTAAAACAACCTAACAAAAGATAACAACATCTCTTCCCCTTCCATGTGCTATCTTGTAATCATTTACTCCAACAACACAACTAACATGTAATTAACCTTAAACACTATCAAAAAGAAGTTAATCATACCTTAGGCAGTAGATAAAATTCGAACCCTAAGCTTAACTTAGCTCACCATCATCCTTATTCACATCACAACACTATAAAAGGGTCATTCTTCACCTTTGGCTAACTTTGATGTTGGATTACGGTGTATTTTTTTGAAATTTATTCGGAGACTTGGGAGAACTGTTTGGGAGGGTTTGGAGAGTGTGAGGATGGAAGGAGGATGAAAAATGAGCAAATCTCATCCCAAAAACGAGAAAAACAAGTGAAGGTCAACCACCGACCAAGTGGGTCCCATAGGGATTCCTGCGCAGTCTAGCAAAAATGTGAATATCTATCTACACCGATATCGTATTGATGAACGGTTTAATGCATTAAAAACAAGACTCATAGATCTTCAATTTGGTAGGTGGATCATCCCGTAAGCTCACATATATTTGACCTAATTTTTAGCACATTTATGAATGTAACTTGTGGTGACCTTTGCCAAATTTTGTTCCACAACTTGCTTGACTTCAAAATGTAACACACGGCTATCATAAGACTTAAAAAACTCACAAAATAACCTCCTAATCATGTTTAGCACCATAGTCTCACCCCAAAGGTACATGTTATAACATTCCCAACTTGTTGACTTTCGACGAAACTTATTTTCTTCAATTCGTTTAGCTTCTAAACCTTCAAACCCTCTTGGTACTTGTTTTTCATGATCTTAAATACTTGTAACCTCCAAGGTAACATGATTAACTTACTTTATGTACTTTCAAAGGTGAACTCATTTCCGAGCTTACATCAATTGACTTACGATATACTCTCACGTACGAAAACATGGGGTGTAACATGGAGTCTCTGTGTTATGACTAATACCGAGCATGCTAGGTTCTTTGCTCAGGTTTCTTGTTATACTGTTTATGATTATATTAGGCTCCCATGTTAGAGGATTTCATGAGAAAACTGCTATCCTCTTTGACTATGATTCTACTAGACTTTCATGATTAGGACTCTTGTATCTAAAGCCTCTTTTAGGCTGTTATGGATCATGCTTCACGTTGAAATTCTACTTAGAATGTTTTGCTATCTTACAGTGCTTAATCCTGTTACTGTGAACCTGTTTGTCCTGAAAAACATAGCAAGAACTTGCTTCACATGTGTCATGTGTGCCTTTCAATTTAGCATAATCTTGTTTATGTGTCTTGGCTAGAGTTGTTGATGGCTACAGCTTTAGGAACTAAGTGTTTAAAATGTTCCATGAGTATTTCGTCACTTGTATAATCTGGCATCCATTTGGGTAAGTAAGTTATTCATTGGGCTTGGGATTGGTCCATGTGTGTTGTTGGATCTGGGAACTGTATTCAGGTGCACTCTAGTTGTCTTATGAGCTTGTGATTTGGGATTGTTGTTTGACTGAAGAAGGCCTAAGGATACCCCCTGGGTTACTTTTGAATGGGCTTGTAATTACTTTAGTGGGCTTATATTTGTTTTAGTCTATATTTTGTCATATTCAAGTTTGTATTATCTCAGTTGGGCCTGTAATAACTTGTAATAACAAATAATGGAAAAATTAGTAAAAAAAAGGGATGAGGTATTCTAATGCTTGCATGAACGGGTAGAAAACATGTCTATAGGGTTTAATTGTCTTGTTTGATATTTGTTTTGACGTGCTTTGATTCTACACACTAATAGAAATCATGTCTATAGGAATCACACACGCTTCAATTAACTTGTCTAATACTTGTACATTATTCAAAGCATGTTAGTTTAAGTAATTGCTACACCTGTTTACGCTCTTAGACAACATGCTTATAGGGATCAAACACATTACTTAATTATTAGACAACATGCCTATAGGATGTAATAATACATGCATTTGCTAATGCTCATCTAGATACATGACTATAAGGTTTTAATTAATTAATCAGCTATTTTTGTTACTTTCATTATACTGCCCCACATAGATGACATGCCTATAGGGATAAAGTATTATAAAATCAAGTCCAATTGTCAACTGTTAAAAATTCTACCTATAGGATATTGTCACTCGAATAAGAAACATGCATATAAAAATCAACGATGTTAATTCTGAGCTTTCAAACAGTTGTACTGCTTCATTGTGCAATAATTAGAGATCATGCCTATAGGATCTGCAATTCCTTTAATCTATCAATCCGTTAGTTTGGAGCTGCAGTACTGCTTGTACAAACTACTGAAAATCGGAATCACATAGAGACCATGTTTATATGACTTAATGACTTTAACATGTTCTAATTTGAAATTGTCTGCCGCATAATGTATGAAACTGCCTGCGTGCAATTTGCTGCTTATGTGTGGAGGCTAATTTGAGCCATTTATTGTCTTTATATGAAGTCCTATATATTTTGAATACGTGCCTAGTTTATCATTTTGAGTATCCCAAGTAGAGTCTAGAACCACCCAAATAGTAGGTCCAAAACCTCCTAGGCCATAGGCATGGGACGGGTAGCGCACACATATGAGACGGTTTAGAATTAAATAAGAGCGCTTTAAGTAAACAATTTTAACATAGTAATCGGGTAGCAGGAGATGATAGTTTGTACCCGCTGAATAATATGAGCAACCCCTACCCTAAGGGAGTTGCAAAGTATTATTTATGTTGCATGGGGTGATCCTTTAGGTTAAAAAACTTAGGACCCCCCCTCTCTTATATGTTTATTGTTGGCACTTAGTCGTTGAATTTAAAATAATTAAGTTGTACCTTGTAACCTCTAAGAACTTGCACCGATTATCTATATAGTTTGATTGTTGTCCGATTTCCTTTACACTTGTTCATATTAGAACCTTTAAATTCCTTGTCTCCATCGCTTATATAATCACATAGGACAATTATAATTCAATAATCCCACATAGTGTAAACTTCGGTCGGGACCCACAGTTGTGGACCTCAAAGAGTGCCTAACACCTTCTATTTAAGGTAATTTGAGCCCTTACCCGATCTTTGGTGACGTAGACTAGTCAAAACAAAGTTACTCGCAATTATGTGCCCTAACGCACCTCAAAATGGTTAGGTGGCGACTCTTCTATTTTAATACCCACATTTAAAAGAGTTGTCACATGTTAAAACCTGTTTTCGAGAGAAAAAGGGTCGCGACATGTCTCACTCATTTTGCTCATTCCCATATTGTCCTCAGTAGCATCCTTCATGAACTCCACATCAGCACCCAACTCGACAGCCCCGTCAGCAAGTTAATTTTGTGATTCTGGATTCATAACATTACCCCCATCTCCAATGAGAACCTTGTCCTCAAGGTTCAACCCAGTAGGCCTTTCATTATCAACAAAATCAGTCAAGTGAAGTGGTGTAATCTGATTATCTGGTTGCCCTAAACATTTCCTAAGCAGTGATATATGAAAGACTAGGTGGATTTTCTCAGCTACTGGCAATTCTAATTTGCACGCTATTAGAATTGCCAGTAGCTGCGAAAATCCTAGTACCTTCTTCCTAGTTTGTGCTACCTTTGAAGTTGAATTGATGTTTGTCTGTATGGTTTGAGCTTCACAAAGATCCAATCTCCTACCTCAAAGTGAAGTTCAATGAAAGCTAATGGAGCAGTTATTCATTCAGATGTTAAAAAAGGCATCATTCGACCCAGTACTAGTCCATTCTCTTCTCCGATGCTACTAGTTCTAAAGAAGGATGGAACATGGTGATTTTGTGCGGATTATCGGTCCCTCAATGCCCTGACTGTGCATTATCGCTTTCCAATTCCTACGATAGATGGGCTTTTTGATGAATTACATGGGTCTTGGTACTTCTCTAAGCTGGACTTATATACTTTCTGGGTACCACCAGATACGTGTTCGAACAGAAGATATTGGGAAAAAAACATTTAGGTCTCATAATGTCCATTATGAGTTTTTAGTTATGCCGTTTGAGTTATCCAATTCTCCCTCCACATTTCAAGCCACCATGAATGACATATCCTGACCTTATTTACGACGTTTCGTGTTGGTTTTCTTTGACGATATACTCGTCTATAGTCCTGATTGGATTGCTCATTTGGCACACCTTCAATTGGTGCTACAACTACTCCGACATCACCAGTTAGTAGCCAAAAGGAGCAAATGTTTATTCGGCCAACAAACCATTGATTATCTTGGTCACATACTATCTCATCAAGTATTGGCAGTCGATCCGACAAAAATTGTTGCCATCCAGCAATGGCCACCTCCCAGTAATATGAAGGATGTTCATAGTTTTTTGGGGCTCGCTAGATATTATCGTAGATTCTTCTATCATTATGCTTCCATCGCAGCTCCTTTGACCGACCTACTGCGCAAAGATGCCTTTCAATGGAATGAGCAAACACATGAAGCATTTGAAACCTTGAAGAAGTGTCTAAGTTCGACTCCTGTTCTTGCACTTCCTGATTTCAGTCAGGAATTTCAGCAAGAAACAGGCGCATTTGGTGTAGGGATAGGCGCAATCCTATCTAAGAGGGGCCGTCCCGTGGCTTTCTTCAATAGAAAGTTAAGCTCTCGCATGCAACGAGCTTCTACTTACCACCGAGAGAAGTTTGCTATCACCCAGGCAGTTGGTAAATGACGACAATATTTACTTGGACGCAAATTTACAATACTCACTGACCAACAGGCACTTCAAAATCTTACCACTCAAACGATCCAAACTCCGGAGCAACAGAAGTGGTTGAGCAAATTACTAGGCTATGATTTTCGCATTATCTATAGGTCGGGAAAACAAAACATGGCTGATGATGCATTGTTGCATAATCCTGAAGCTAATTTTATGGCTATTTCTATTCAAATTCCGGCATTAGTTAATGAGTTAAAGGAATTGAACCGAAGCCATCCTGAATTACTAGAAATTTAACTACAACTTGACCAACATCCCGAGTTGCGCAATGATTATGTTTTTAAAGATGGATTGCTCTTTTATAAGGGACATTTTGTAATTCCGGCAGATTCACCACTTCGTCAGCAACTGTTACATGAATTCCATGCTTCTACAGTTGGTGGACATTATGGGGTTGCAAGGGCCTATCACCGTGTGGCCTCTAATTTTTACTGGAGAAACATGAAGAAAGATGTGCAGTCTTTTGTGAGCATTTGTCAGATCTGCCAACAAATGAAAGATATTCATCATCATCCCCCGAGTTTCTTACAACCTTTACCAATGCCGGATATGGTATTTGAGGATACATCCACATAAGTTATTACTTGCTTACCTTGTTCCAAAGAAAAAATCACCATTATGACAGTAGTTGACCGGCTCACAAAGTTCGGGCATTTTATACTTTTACCATCCATTTTTTCTGCTCGTACGGTTGCTGAGGCTTTTGTGGTTGGTATTACAAGATTACATGGTCCTCCTAGAACTATTGTGACTGATCGTGATCCTCGATTCATCCATTCTTTTTGGCAAGAGATCAATAAAATGCAAGGTACCACTCTTACTATGAATGCAACTTATCACCCGCAAAACGATGGACAATCTATTGCTCTAAACAAGTGTGTCGAACAATATCCATGCTACCATGGGCTGAGTACTGGTACAATACATCACTTCAAACATCAACTGGTATGACCCCTTTTCAAGCTCTCTATGGAAGAGAACCACCAACAATTGCTAGGTATATTTTGGGCAGCAACATTAGTGATCTTGTGGAATAAATTTTACTTCAAAAGTAATGAGGTGTTTGGCTAAAGCCTAGCGAAGAGTGAAGGCGCTAGCAGATAAACAAAGAACTGAACTGAACTTTGAGGTAGGAGATTGGGTCTTTGTGAAACTCAAACCATACAGACAAGCATCAATTCGACTTCAAAGGCAACACAAACTGGGAAGAAAGTACTTTGGTCCATTTCGTGTTCTCAAAAGAATTGGAGAAGTGGCGTACAAATTAGAATTGCCAGTAACTGCGAAAATCCACCCAGTCTTTCATATATCACTGCTTAGAAAATATTCAGGGCAACCAAATAATCAAATTACACCACTTCATTTGATTGATTTTGTTAATAATGAAAGACCTACTGGGTTGAACCTTGAGGACAAGGTTCTAATTGGAGATTGGGGGGGGAGGGGGAGGGGGTAATATTATGAATCCAGAATCACAAAGTGAACTTGTTGACGGGGCTGTCGAGTTTGGTGCTGATGTGGAGTCCACGAAGGATGCTACTGAGGACAATATGGGAACGGGCAAACGAGTGAGACATATGCCTTCAAAGTTATGTGATTATGTAGTGAGATGTGGGTAATGTGGTTATAGGGGTTGGTTATATAAGGCCGAAGTTATTGGGAATATTCTCTTCTCATCTATATCTCTGTAATTCTATTTCTCATCTCCTTCTTCTTTCAGTTGTTACTCCTTGCAACTTTTTGTTAATTCATCAATGTAGTTCCATTTGCATATCAATATAAGTTAGTTCTGGTGTGGTTAGTATTATTAGTAGCAACTGCTACACCTCCTCGATCGAATCCATCGTACGGGGCTTGCCTAGTACGATTTACGCTCCTGCGTAGGGGTTTACCTATATACACCCCAAAGGATAGCGGTCGCAGGTTCTTTTTAACAAAAAAAAATTACATTATCATCTCGACATACAAAGTCTTGAGCTAGATCACAAAGACTCCTCACAAACAAAGGCGGATGCACAATATAAAATACAAGTTTAGCTAAACTTAATAACTTTAGCTTCTAAATTTATAAAATTTATATCTTGAATTTACGCTTAGGCCACTAATGTAGCTAGAAAAAAAAACAGGGACCTAAAGTAGGATAAGTATATTCATATTTCTTAATAATTAAAAAAGAAAATGAAGTTAAAAATAAAAAAGAAAAAAACGAAGAAATGACTGAACACATAAATAAATAAATAAACTAAACACTTGGTGTTTTTAAATTAAAGTGAAAATCTCCACTAAATTGAAACGCTAACAGAGTTACACGCTCCTGCTTTTTTTCCCCCTTCCCCTTCTTCTTCTTCTTCTTCTTCTTCTTCTTCACTGAAACACACAACAAACACCTTGTGAACAATTTCACAAATCCGATAAAAATTTAGCGACCCATTTCATCGTATGTCGTCTATATACTCCAATTAGCTGAGTATTATATAAAAGTAACAGTTTACCACTGAAACAGATGCAAAACCCATAAAAATTTAGCAGTAAAAATGACAGAAGTAGACAATTTATTGACAAAAAAAGTAGCAGATCGTTACCTAAAACGTGAAGTTTTAGGTGAAGGTACTTATGGTGTTGTCTTCAAGGCCATTGATACTAAGGTACTTCTTGTTATAACGCTTATGGGTTTTTCTCCGTTTTTCATTTTGCAGTATTTGGTTTTGAAGATTTTCTAGGGTTTTGTTTAATTCATGTTTTGATTGTTAATTCTATGAATTGTTGATGTTTTTTCCTTGAAATTTAACATTCTTTTATGTTGACTGATTGAAAGCTCTGAAGGTTTTTGAATTTTAAAAAGAAAAAGCGGTTAGTGCTAGCTCGTGGGTGTGACGGTGCTTTCCATTTTCCATCTTTGGTTTCAATAATTCTAGAATTTGTAAAATGCACCTCGACCATTGGGTACCTGGTACCTCCCACCAGTGTAGATAGCGGCAACTCTGTACCAGAGTTTAGGCAGATGGAAGAAGTTACCTAGTGTTTTTGTCTCGACTAGATTTGAACCTGGATTCCAAGGTTTGCACCTACTTCATTGAGCACTAGGCGACACCCTTGGGTGCTGAAGGAATTCTATAATAAATGCCATGTTTGTTGTTTGTATGTCCAATCTTCACATAGCTAGTCCCGAGTGAGGAAAGGAGTCCCAAGTCCTGTCCCCATAAAAGAGGAGGGTTGTTGTAGGTTGACGTTCAGCATAAATTAGTCAAGCTATTACATCTCGGCTAGTTTGGGATTAACATTTGACCATAGTTTATTGTTGAATGTTAAATGCCATGTTTGTTGTTTCTATCTCCAATCTTCACATAGCTAGTCCCGAGTGAGGAAAGGAGTCCCAAGCTGTTCTTTTGTTGATGTCTATGAAAGCTGGAATATGTTTTCATATAAATTTTATCGTGCAAAGTTGAATGTTAAATTGAGCTTTGTAAGCTTTTGTATTGTGCACCCAAAAAAAATGCTGTTAGTGCTAGATCTTAGATGGATGCTGGTGGTTTTGGAGCTCACTTTGTACCTAATCGCAGTAAGGCATAACCCTATAAGCTGTATGAGATTTTGAGAACCTCTAATTTAAGAGAGTGGTTAATTTGCCTTAATAGACAAATTAATTAGAAGTATTGGGATGAAATGGGCTTGAATAAGGCGGAATGGATATAAAGGACTCAATATAGTTTGACCCCAGATGGTTTCGGATTGAGGCTTAGTTAAATAGCTGATTAAACATTTGGTTTCATTTTGTCTCTTGAAATAATGATTTATCTGATGTATGCTTTAATTTCATTTTCTGCAGAGTGGCCAAACTGTTGCTATTAAGAAAATTCGTCTTGGGAAACAGAAAGAAGGGGTGAATTTCACTGCCCTTAGGGAAATAAAATTATTGAAAGAGCTGAAGGATCCTCACGTTATTGAATTGATTGATGCCTTCCCTCACAAAGGAAACTTGCATCTTGTGTTTGAGTTCATGGAGACAGATCTTGAGGCTGTGATTCGTGATAGAAATATCTTCCTCTCACCTGCGGATATAAAATCTTATATCCAGATGACGTTGAAAGGACTTGCTTTTTGTCACAAGAAATATGTCTTGCATAGGTATGTGCTTGTATGTTCTCGCTTTCACCTGATTCCAACTTGTGTTCAGCTTCCTTAAATTTTTGCTGTTTCTTCCTGACAGAGATATGAAACCAAACAATTTATTGATTGGACCTAAGGGGCAGCTTAAACTTGCTGACTTTGGATTAGCACGTCTATTTGGTAGCCCTGATAGAAGATTCACTCACCAGGTATAACTCTTGGAGCATGTATCCTGTCAGAAGTTACTTTTTATCTTGCTACTTCATTGCAGTTTTTTTATTTGTCTTCATATTATGGTTCTCCTTGTGGAAATTCATGACATGACTTCATCAAACCTAAAAATAACTTGGAATGATCCCACTCATTAAAGTTGCCTTTGATATGAGTTATTAGTTTCTCCCACTTGTATAAACAAATATGGAGGTATCTGTTTTGAGAATTGGACTTTCTTTGGAGGATTTCTTCTTTACCATTTTTTTTGGTTCTTTTATCAAAATGCGTAATGGAAAAAAAAAGAGATGTGATCCGATACTGCACCTTTCTGTATCTGAGATGATCAAACCTGACATGGTTACTCCTATCTCTTTATATAGTTAGTGTTGAACAGTACACAATTTCGTTACTGTTCAACGAAATTTGTATGTACTTTATTTAGTCTATACCTTTCATTCCACAATAATAAAGAATGTTTGTGCAAATTACTGATGGTATGACCTTGTTTTTGGAGACTTAAGAATTGTCCTATTGTGGTATGCATACGACAAATTTTGAAAAGCTGTACAAATTTGACCAAGATGTTGTCAAATTAGTGCATGTAGCAGTAGAATCCAGATTCATTTTCCCCCGTCTCTACTTCTGTTACTGTTACTGTAAAGAGCACTTTTTAATCTGATGGGTACTGTTAGGTCTTTGCCCGGTGGTACAGAGCACCAGAGTTATTGTTTGGTGCAAAGCAGTATGGACCTGGAGTAGATGTTTGGGCCGCTGCATGTATCTTTGCTGAGCTCCTCCTGCGTCGACCATTTCTGCAGGTGAATGTCTATAGTCATGGCAATCCCTCTCACAAACTATCCTTGTCCTTTTATATGAAATTGGTCGATGCAATCATGAGTTTCCATGACTCAAGCTACCTGGTTTATTTGATGTTTTGTATAGTACTATGTAGGAAATGCTCTTCTCAGGAAGAGTTTCTCATGTTAACTCCTGAACGTGGACTGTCTTATTTTCTCAATAATATAACCTTTGTTAATAACTTTCTCCATTTCTGGGAGAAACTCTCTTTTTATATGCATCTTTTACTGTAAGACATGTATATATTTTCTTCTTCATCTTCAATAAGCTGGGTCTTTCGGAAACGTCTCTGCCTTCTTGAAGGTAGGGGTAAGGTCTGCGTACATACTACCCTCCCCAGACCCACTTGTGGGATTACACCGAGTCTGTTGTTGTTGTTGTTGTTGTTGTTGTTGTATCTTTAATAAGATGTAAACCAGTTGTCCCTTGTAGTTTTATTCTAGAGAGCTTCACATGCAGTTGGACGGTTGACAATGAAGCCATAGCAAAAAAGCAAATTACTTACAGGAACTAGACTGAGCTTTTTTTCCTTGTTCCTGTGGTGATCCCTTTAGTGCGATAAGTTCCTTCCAATTTCCCAATAATGGTTTGAACTATTTTTTTTTTTATGAAGTAAATTAGATTCATTAAAGGGCATCAAGAAGATGCAACGAGTACAAAAGAGATAGGATAATTAGCTCCAGTACAAAAGCCTATGCTACTATCATGGAGCTAATAAAATCCACAAAAATATCAGCACTGTTAACAGGGGTGAGATAGTTCCAACTAAACAGATTAACGCAGCCTTGAGGGAGTAGATTGGAGTTGAAATGCCATCAAAACACCTTTGGTTTCTTTCTTTCCAAATACACCAAAAAATTACTGCTGGCACCATTTTCCAAATTCTTTTGATGGAATAATTGTTTGAACTTCTGTCATACTTTACGTACTGCCTTTACTATTCCTATCTGCCTGTTGTTACTTCAACCAATAATTTGTTCTGTAATCTGTGCCTATATTAGGGAAACAGTGATATTGATCAGCTGGGAAAGATTTTTGCGACTTTTGGGACCCCAAAGCCTTCGCAGTGGGCTGATATGGTCTACTTGCCTGATTATGTGGAGTACCAATATGTCCCTGGACAGCCACTTAAAACATTGTTTCCAACGGCTACTGAGGATGCTTTAGATCTTCTGTCAAAGATGTTCTCATACGACCCAAAAGCTAGGATATCAGCACAGCAAGCATTGGAGCATAGGTACGTTTCTTCTTTGTCTTGTTTAGTCTGCGGACTTGCAGTTGATGTGGGTGCTGAACTTTCCCTTTTCATTAGGTACTTCTCTTCAGGACCTCTACCTACGGAACCAGTTCTGCTTCCAAGACCTCCCCCTAAGCGGGAATCTGCAAACCCTAGGGTTTCAGATTTCAATTCACATGATGGTCCTGTAGTATTGTCTCCACCAAGAAAGTCAAGGAGAGTGATGCCACAGCGCGAAGGATTTGAGGCAAATATGCGTCCAGAGAAGATGGATGACCATGGAAATGCCGGTGAGAGGAGTGAACAGGTACCCATGTCACTGGATTTCTCAGTCTTTGGGATGAGACCACCTACTAGACCGACCATTAACAGGTATAGCTCATATGCTTTGCAATATCTTTTACTAACCATTTAGGCTACTTGCATTGTTCTTGATCTCATTTTGGTAATATACTGTTGGTGTCATTCTGTTGGTTTAAAATGGGGGGTTTTATGGGGTGGGGGGAGTAGAGTACTGATATGGTTATGCACCAAAGACATCCATTGCCTATGAACTCACACACTGGTGGGCCTCAAGTAATAAAGCTTTATAGATTCTCAACGTATTATTATGCAATTTCTTTTAGCCTGTGTCTTATTGTAAGATCATCTAACTAGGGACTGTAGTACTTTCTTTCCGCTGATTATCATAGAAATCATGAAAGGAAATAAGTCCGGAATGTATTTCGTTATTAATGCATGATTAAGAGTTTGAATGTTTTGATTTATAATATTTTGCTTTCTTTTGTTCTTTAGTACGATTGTTCATTCAATAGAAAAATTGGGTATCTGAAGCAGATATTGTTTTGGCATTGTATCTGGCCTTCTTGATATGTTAAACTTATGCACGTCTTGGGTTTTTTGTTTGCATTTTCTATACATTGCATGGTTTTGTGTTCACAATAAGTGGGACCTGTGTTATTCGAAACCACATGTGCAGGGGAGAACAGGAATAGATGGAGGGGTGTTCAGCTAGTGGCCAGGTTACTGTTATCCCCAAGGAGATAAACTTTTTGCAAAAAATGGAGAACGAACTAAAACAGATGTTATATTGGTGGATTGTTTTAAAGGAAATATCCCAGTGTGCTAACTGCTAGTGAATTGTAATATCTGAAAAAATAAAGTAATATCTGTGGTAGTCAAAGAAATAGTAATATCTATGATAGTCATGATAAGGTCTTGTAAACATTACTAAGATGATTGCTCTTAAGATCCTGTGCTAGGCAATGACTATATGAATGCTAATACTGACACAACCAAATATTATCAAGATTTTGGATGTGGGAAGTTATCATTTAGTCGATAGACACTCTATGGACCTGTAACTACTTTGATGTGGTATCATTATAAATCTCTTGAACTTGTTTTCACCTGCAGTGCTGACAGATCACATTTAAAGAGGAAATTAGATCTTGAATTCCAACCCGAAGAGGAATAACATATCTGTCTTGAGTTTTTCGTTCATCTGGATGAGGGTTGCTGTATTGCTAAAGAGGTGCATGACAATTTATCACTTGAATATTACATTCTCTTGGAATCATTCGTTCTTATATCCAGATTGATCTCAAGTTCAGGTGCTTATCCATTTCAGGTCATGTGCACTACTTCCATAATTTGCAATTTTGGTGAACAAAGGAGAAGAATCCTTATCAACATCGGGTACACTATTGCATCAAATGCCCCATCTTTTTTTTTTTGGTTTGGGTGAAAGTCGCCATTAGCCAATATAACGAATGATCTTGCAGAGAAATTGAAACAGGGTAATAATGTTTGCCTAATTCATTCTTTATCGTCGAGAGGATGTAATTGTTATGCGGGTATACCAATTCTAGCATTCCGTATAAACTCAAATTTAAGATGCTGTTTGTAGAATGACATAATTGATATCTGTCTGCTGTTCGAGAATATATCTAACTTGACAAATGTGAGTTTGTGACTTAATGTATTGCTGTTTGGAGTTGCTGAGTTTTAACTTAGTGAATGTTTTGTCTGTTCATACAAATCATGATATTTTCATCTCTGCCATAGCTGCATAACATTGCACGTTGGTCACATTTTGGTAGATGTTGATGATACATGAAGTGGCAAATGTATTATGTTAGCCACTGTTGTAACTATTCCCTTCTATTCCAAATATTAGTCATTTTGATATGTTAAATTGATTGATTCAAGCAAGGTGACGTATCAGAAAACAAGTTTTACTTTTTTTTTCCTCTCAAATCTATCTTTACTGTTTAAGATAGATATGAAGGGTGATTTAGACAATCTTATAATTAAGGTTATTGAATGTTTCTCAAGGTAGTTTAAAGAATGTAGGGTGTTTAAAATTTTAAAATACAGAACCGAAGGATTTAACTGGTTTTTTTTTTTGTACGAAATTCAAAAATAGCCAGATTTACAAGTGGTAATTAAAAAATAATTACAGTTTCAAAAGTAATCGAAATTTAGCCAAGATGAATTTGAACGAAAATACTGTTCAAAATCCGGAAAATATTCCAGCATAATATACTAGAGTTCAAATTTTTTACATGTGAACTTTGAGCATAATATACTGGAGTTCTAGTATAATATATTGGAGTTTCAGTATGATATACTGGTCCAGCATAATATGTTGGAAGTTCATACACAGGTGCTCGAAATTTAGCCACTTTCCATGTAAAGATGAATTTGATGAAAACACTGTTCAAAATTCAGAAAATATTTCAGCATAATATACTGGAGTTCCAGCATAATATACTAGAGTTCTAGCATAATATACTTGTCCAGCATAATATGCTGGAAGTTCATACACATGTGCTCTAATCTCCAGTATATTATTTTGGAACTTTCCGTGTGTTAGAGGTCCAGCATAATATGTTGGAAGTTCATACACATGTGCACCAATCTCTAGTATATTATGCTGGAACTTTCCGTGTTGCAACAAAATAGTAACTATTTTTTAATGTCTTTGCAAACGCTTGCTATTTTTCAATTATCAGTCCGAAAACTAGCTAGCTCGTGTTATTTTCACTATTTTTTTTGTTTGTCCTATTTTGTATTTCAGTTCATTTCACACACTAATCTCTCCTTCAATAGCCCATCAATCTCAAAAGGGCAAAGGTCCAAATATATCCATATACTTTCGAAAATAGTTTTAAAATACCTCTTGTTATACTATTGGGTATCTAAACCCCTGCAGTCATACTTTGAGTTTAAATATACCCCCTTATTTAAACGGAGGGACACGTGTCATCGTCCTATTGGCCAATTCTAAATATCTCCTAATTAATTAAAAAGACTCATTACCTATACCCGAAAAATAATTTTCTAAAGCAATTTTTTTTTTGTAAAAACTGGAAAATACTGAAATTATTTTTACTAAAAACTGAAAAAAAAAAACGAAAATATTTTTTTTTTCCAGTTTTTACAAAAAAAACTGCTTAAAAAAAATTGAAAAATATTTTCCAAAACAATATTTTTGTAAAAACTGAAAAACAAAACTAAAAAGTAATTTTCTAAAGCAATGTTTTGTAAAAACTGGAAAAAACTGAATGTTATTTTTTACTAAAAACTGAAAAAATCAAAAATATTTTTTTTCCAGTTTTTAGAAAAATATTGCTTTAGAAAACTGAAAAATAATTTCTAAAGCTATTATTTTTGTAAAAACTAAAAAAATAATAATTTTCTAAAGCAATATTTTTGTAAAAACTGAAAAAAAATAAATATTTTCTTTTTTTTCAGTTTTTAGTTTAAAAAAAAAATCAGTTTTTCCTGTTTTTACACGCTTTAGAAAATTGCTTTTCAATTTTTTGTTTTCAGTTTTTACAAAAACATTATTTTAGAAAATATTTTTTAGTTTTTTTTAAAGCAGTTTTTTTGTAAAAATTGGAAAAAAAATATTTTCGTTTTTTTTCAGTTTTTAGTAAAAAAATTTAGTTTTTTCCAGTTTTTACAAAAGAAAAATTGCTTTAGAAAATTGTTTTTCGGGTATGGGTAATATGTCTTTCTAATTAATTAGGAGATATATAAAATTGATCAACAAGACGATGACACGTGTCCCTCCGTTTAAATGGAGGGTATATTTGAACCCAAAGTATGACTGCCGGGGTATAGATAATCCAATAGTATAACAAGAGATATTCTTAAATCATTTTCGAAAGTACATATATTTGAACCTTTGCCGATCTCAAAAACTTTAAAATTGACATATAATAATACTATTACTTTTGCATTATCTTGTTTTGGTATGTCATTTTAAAATTTCCGCACGTCTTCCAATCACATTATCGTGTATATCTGTCAAATTCTATTTCAATCGGACATTTTTCTTTGATATGTCATTTTAAAACTTTCTCGCATCTTCTAATAACTATATATCATGTATATTATCAGATTCTAATTTAATCGGACATTTTTCTTTGAAACTTTGTAAAAGACTACGAACCGGTACTACGTTAAAATAGGATTCTTTTAACACGAATAATGAGCGAAACATGTCAACAAGAAAACCGAAGTCTTCGTGCTTTGAACTGGTCATTTAAGACTTAAGAGATTTAAATAATCTTTAGTGGAAAACTGTTTGCACAAATGGCAACATTAATGTCTTAATCTTATCATCTTTGTTTGGTCAAGGTGATAATTGTATGGGCCAAAAAATATCTTTGCTATAGGCAAGCTACGTCGGCACCATTATAGTCTTCATCGACCGCTACGTGCTATCAGTAAGGTCCCCACAAAGATCGGCCCCAGAACGAAGAAGCCCCGAAGCAATGAAGGGTGCGGTCGAAGAGTCAGCAAAAATCAGGGTTGTGAAGTTACCGTAGTTCAAGATCGAGGTCGAACATCTTAGATAGAGTTATAACAGTCAGTTCTAAGATAAGACATAAAAGAGAATATTTTAGTAGATATTCTCTTCACATGTACTATTATGGTTTCTAGAAACATGTTATCTATAAATAAAAAGAGACATAATGATAGGGGACATGAGATATTCATTTTAAAAAAAATATATTGACTTTATAGAGAGAATCTAATCCTATTGCAAGCATACACAACAACCTTTTTACTAAGATTCTTGTCTAGCATTTCCACTGGATCCAAGAACAACTTAAGTGTTCAAAGGTTTATCAATCATTCATCATTGTCAGAAAAAATATCCACTGATCTCATCCCTTTTCGGGTGACTCACACGTTTTATTTACTTAAACGTCATTTATTGTCATTCATTACTATTTAATGCCATATTCCATCTTTTGGGATCATTGAATATTATTATTCTTGCTTATCCGTTGCCATCCGGACAAATATACGAGTTATTTGTCATAACGCCGATAACTTTATTCTTAGGATATTATTTTTAGTTAAGATTAACTCTTCTTTATTTAAATCTAATTGGTTGAACCAAGATCTATATTTTTGGTCAAACATTTTGGCGACGTATGTGGAGATTTCTTAGTTTCCTTTGGATCTACAGCTAACGTGAGTCACTAACCTCACAAACCCCGAGATCTTTCTCTTTCTTTGTACGTACAAAAACCTACATGGCAGATAACCAAGGAGAGAGGACAAAAGTAATAGGTGATTTCCCTAGCAACCTCATGAATGCTATCAACGAGAGCTGTGAAACATTGGGCAAGGACGTGACGCCCACTGCCTCCCCTAGGCGCGAGAGGTCACCTCCGCCCCATTGTAGCATAACAAAACCAAATGGAAAAGGGGCCTCTACGTCCACAGAAGAAGGGACGCCACCAGCCGTGAAAAAGCTCCTCAAAGCATGGCTGACCGATACGCTAGTAAGCGTGCTCAACAAGCCCAATCCATGCACGGCTATAGAGACTGCAAAAACCTACACAGTACAACGAGCAGACGAACAAGGCGACCAACCAGACCCTCCAACACCAGGTATAACTCACAATGTTACTAATAATGAGGGTATCAACGCCCTCGCCGCTATTCTAAAGAGGATGGAAGAAATAGAGAATGAAAATAAAGCACTCAGAGATCAAATGAAAGAATACCAAGAACGAGTCGACAAGATACTGGGCGTCCCTAAGCTATTGCCAAAGAGGGATGCCGGCAGGTTCGTAGAGCATCCGTACAGCGAAGAAGCAGCTCCGCATGGCATACCAAAAACCTTCAAAATGTCGTCGTATCTTAGAATATACGACGGAACGACTGATCTCGAAGACCACGTGACTTATTATGTCACCGTCGTGAATCCAATGACCTCACCAAGGAACAAATGTCTTCTATTTTGGTGAAGAAATTTGGCAAAACTTATATGGGATGGGAATTAACATGGTATTCATAGCTACCGGCCCGCTCCATAGAAACCTTCGAGGAAATGGCCAATAAGTTCGTAACGGCGCATGCCGGAGCCAGGAAAGCCTAGACAAGAGTAAATGACATATTCGCCATCAATCGGTCCTTAGGAGAGGGACTTCCTCGACCGATTCAACAGGGTAAGGATGACCCTACCAAACCGAGGGGATGGCGGTCGCGGCTTTTCAAATAGGGTTGAGCAGAGATGGTTCAAGAGCGACTAGAAAACTATTGAGCTGATTGATGAAATACCCTCCAACCACTTGGGACGAGACCCATAATGCTTATTGTGCCGAATTCCGAGCAGATGAGGATGACCCTAACGGACCAACTCATCGGCTCATCTCGGTACAAGCCGAGTTACAAAGAGACAACATCAGGAAAGATCACCTGGTCTCCCGACCCAACAGGGAACGACACCAGCCATACTTCAGGGCCCCCGCCCTATCTTCTCTCCACCATGAGAAAGGCCCATCCAGGACGAGAACGGGGACTCACCAGAACGAGAGAGGTATGCCCCCTTATTATCTGCTCATAATTTTTGTGTTTCACCTACAGAAATAGTCTATGCCCTAGAGAAGCTCGGAACGAAGGTGAAGTGGTCGCCAAAGATGAGGTACGATCCGAGCACCAGAAAATTCGATGACCTATGCTAGTTCCACCAGGAGCGTAGACACAAAACAAAAGATTGCATCGCCCTCAGGCAAGAAGTTGTAAACATGTTGCACCAGGGACACCTCAAAGAGCTGCTAAGCGATAGGGGAAACAATAACTTTGCCAGAGGACGAGAACACCAAGGTCTGCCGAAGCTGCCATCACCAACTCGTACAATCAACATGACGATAACACAAACGATTGCATCGCCCTCAGGCAAGAAGTTGTAAACATGTTGCGGCATGGACACCTCAAAGAGCTGCTGGGCGACAAGGGGAGAAATAATTTCACCAGAGGATGAGAACACCAAGGTCCGTTGAAGCTGCCGTCACTAGCTCGTATAATAAACATGATCATCGACGGTAGCGACGACGCCTCCATCTATGACATTAAATTCACCACCACTCACAAACTCAAACGATTTATCATCTGCGAACGGTATGACGGACTCGAAGAAAGTATTATCTTCGATGATTCAAATGTCTACAGTTTGACTTTCTCTCATAATAATGCTCTCATCATTACTTTGCGCATTTTAGATATTGATGTCAAACGTATCATGGTAGACAATGAAAGTAGAGTGTGCATTATCCATCCCCGAGTCCTCGCCCAGATGAGACTCGAGGATAAAGTAGTGCCACGCTGCATCACACTAACCGATTTTAATAATGCAGTTGAACAGACATCGAGAGAAATTACATTCCCCGTCTTGGATGGCGGCGTAACGCTGGAGACGACATTCCACATCATGGACCAGGCCACCGCATACAATGCCATAATAGGACGACCGTGGATACATTCTATGAGAGCCATCCCCTCCAGCGTATACCAAGTAATTAAATTCCTAACACCTTGGGGGATATTCAACATACGGGGAGAACATTGCACATCCATAGAGTGCTACCGCATCGCCTTGGACATCACGACAACCCAACAAAAAAAAGATAAGGAAAAAAGCCATAGCAATCAACAGGGCCGAGGTCAACACAAGAAGATACTAGGGACATCAACATGGATCCCGAAATGGTTAAGGTTGCGGACTCGACTGTAGAGGACCTCGATCCTGTTCAATTAGACCCTAGCGACTGTAGCAAAAAGGCCTACATCGATTGCAAACTCCTTCATCAATGCAGATATGTTGGGCGTCCCCAAGGAGATCGCCATGCAGAAATTAAACGTCGACCCGTTCTACCCCTCGGTAAGGCAGGTGAGACATAAGTTCAATCCCGCCATCAATGATGCCGTCCATTAGAAGGTGGAGAAAATATTAGAAAATAGCTCTATCAGGGAGTCGAAGTACCCCAAACGGATCGCCAACGTAATAATGATCAAAAACAAAAATGGGAAATAGCGGATGTGTATAGACTTCACGGACTTGAACAAAGCATGCCCAAAGGATTAGTGCATGTTACCACATATCGACCAACTCATCGACGCAACGGCTGGGCACAAATTGTTGAGTTTTTTGGACGCGTACTCAGACTATAACTATATACTTATGGAAAAAGAGGACCAGGAGAAAACCACGTTCATCACCCACCGAGGAACATATTATTATAGGGTCATGCCATTTGGGCTGAAGAATGCATGGGCTACATATCAAAGATTAGTCACGAAACTGTTTAAAGATCAGTTCGGGAAGACCATGGAAGTATATATCGACGACATACTGGTCAAATCCGTAAAGGCAGAGGAGTATATCGACCATTTGAAGGAAGCTTTCGACATACTAAGACGGTACGGAATGAAATTAAACCCATAGAAATGCGTGTTTGACGTAGCCTCTAGGAAGTTCTTGGGCTTCTTAATATCATAACAGGGGATCGAGGTCAACCCAGACCAAATCAAAGTCATTGAAGGAATACCGGAACTCTTAACTACCAAGAAGCAAGTCCAAAGGTTGACTGGTCAAATTGTCACCTTATCGAGATTCATCTTGCGGTCGTCTGACACATGTCACAGCTTTTTCGGCGTACTCAAAAAGGACAACAACATCGAGTGGACACCCGAGTGCGTACAAGCTCTGCGACAACTGAAGGCGTATCTTTCATCACCACCTCTCTCTTAAAGCCCAAACCGGGGGAACATCTCCTCGTCTACCTGGCTGTCTCCGAAGTAGTTATATGCACTCTTGAGTTGAGAAACCAAAGGTACGTAATCTCCCATTTATTACATTAGCAAAACACTCGTCGACGCCGAGACGAGGCACCCGCACCTCGAGAAACTAGCCCTGCCACTAGTCATAGCTTCACGAAAGCTTAGACCTTATTTCCAGTTCTACCTTATCTCGGTCGTTACCACATTTTGCCTAAGAGGCATCTTATATAAACCCGAGCTATCGGGAAGGCTGGCCAAGTGGGACATCGAGCTAAGCGAGCATGATAGCACGTATCAGCCGCGAACGGCTATAAAGTCGCAAGTGCTCACCGACTTTGTCGCATACTTCAGTGAAAAACTAATGCCTTAAGTCGAGCAGAAAGTCATCCAAGCTTCTCCCCAAACACAAGACCTCTGGGTCCTATGCACCGACGACGCATATAACGCCTTCGGATCTAGATTAGGACTCGTACTCAAGGTCCATACCAGCGAAGTAATTCCAGTCCATAAGATGCCTAGATATGACTAACAACGAGGTCGAGTATGAGGCCGTAATTGCAGGATTGAGGTTAGCACTCAATTATGGGGAAAAGTGGTTGAAACTGTGCTGTGATTCCCAACTCGTAGTCAACCAAGTCACAAGGACTTTGCAAATCAAAGAACAAAGGTTGCAAAAATATCAGACCGAAATCTGTAAGTTGCTGCCCGAGTTCGACGAATGACAGTTCGACCAGATTCTATGTGCGCAGAATGCTGAAGTTGACGGCCTCGCCAAATTAGTTGCAGCTACCAAAAGCACCACAACCGGGGATAAAAGTGTAGTCCACCTCCTTAACTTCAAATTGTGAAAGGAACAAGGAAGGATCTTTGGGATGGATGAACAATGGTGGTGTTAGTTTTACCATTACCCTGTTGCTTTTCGTTTCAACTTCAAAACACTTGATTTAAAGAGCATCTGATCGACCCTCCTTGGCAACTCAAACCAGGGTGAAGGAAAACAGAAGAGCTACTAGAAACTAAAAAAAGCTAGCCAGCTAGGTAAACAACAAAGTTCAGTATCCACAAACACAAAGTACCCAATGTTTACAGACGTAGCCGCCTGACTGGAACTTAAGTAGCCTTCTGAAAATGTTGGGTTAATAGCCTCGCAATCTCTAGAAAACCAACTTTGTCCTTGCCATCAACAATGTATCTCTCGCTTATTTGTAGGATTCTGTAAATCGCAAAGTTACAAGCACCGTGTCAGGAATTAAACCAAAGGGAGGTGATAGACATTTATTTCAGCTGAAACAATAATACCCGTTGCACCAAAAAAGAAAAACTGGAAACAAAAATAGTTAGCAGTGATCAAATTGACCAACTCAATCTCTTCTTGCACACATTAGAAATCTCTTGGATTGAGTTGAGTCATAGACGAGAAATACCAACTCCCAAACGCCAATATTCTTTTTATAATGGCGATGATTAGGGCAGCTTGCGCAAATTCCACCTGATACCACTTGCAACCTCCCATGTGCACAGGTACCAGATAACTCTACCAATACCCTTGGATGAAAATGCCAAACATAAATTTCTTCATTTATTTTTGTACGGGGGAAGGAGCAATTAAATAGTGAATACTTTGATGAACCATGGCAATCATCGGGTCATGAAGCTATGACGTATGTACAGATTCCAAATTCAAAAAGTGGTGAAAAACTCTGTCCAAGCAATGCTGGCATTCCCGACAAGTAATTTCATCTCAAAGTGGACCTGTAGTTAATCATGGTTGCCTTCATTGTGATTCCACTCAATGCCATCTAAGGTTGATCTCAGAATTACAACACTCGGAATTCTAATTTGTAACACTTTACCAATCCGATGCATAGTAACAAAAGTGAAGCTAGCATGACGGACCAACCTCCATTGTTGGCTGTCCTCAAGCTTCTACATAGAGAGAAAGGGAAGGTTCGAGAGAGAGAAAATTAGGGAATTTTTTGTGTGTTCTTTTTCTTTATTAACTATAGTACATATATACATGTATATTGAAAAATAAAATACTAATGACAACTAATTAATAAACTACCCTTGTAACTATCCAACAATTCTCAGCTAACTAACTGATAAATATAATACACTGATGTGCTGCAATTCTATAATCTCAATACCCCCCCCCCCCTCAAGTTGGAGGTGAGGAACTCACTGCCAACTTGTCTAGAAGGTCTAAATGTTTATTTCCTGTGAGAGCCTTTGTTAAAATGTCAACTAGTTGATCATGAGTAGAAATGTGATGAAGCGTAATTAGACCATCATGTAGCTTGTCTCGCACAAAGTGATAATCGATTTCTATGTGCTTTGTCCTTTCATAGAACACAGGGTTCCTAGCAATGTGTACAACTGCTTGGCTATCACAAAACACTTGAATGAGATCAGTACATGGAACTGTGAGTTCCTCCAATAATCTCTGCACCCATACCAGCTCTCCAACCACCTTTCTCAGTGATAAGTACTCTGCTTCTGCAGAATATAGTGAGACAGTAGTCTGCTTCTTTGATTTTCAGCTAATGGGGCTACCTCTAAAGAGCACTAGATACCCACTTACAGATCTTTTTGAGTCAGGACATGCTGCCCAATCTGAGTCACAATAGGTTGTGACCTTGTAAGAAGGATTATTGGACAGAAAGATGCCTAGAGTAGGATCATTCTTCAGATACCTGAGTACATGTATAGCAGCCTTCAGGTGAGGCTCTCTTGGTGCCTGCATAAATTGACTTAGGTGTTGTACACTGTATGCAATATCCAACCTTGTGTTTGTGAGAAAGTTGAGTTTCCTAACTAGTTTTCTATAATATGATGGGTCAGACAGCAGAGTGCCCTCTTCAGCCCTCAGTTTGATTGAAGACTCTAGTGGAGATGAAATAGCAGAATACCTCAGGCAATCATACTCTTTCAGTAGGTCAGTGGTGAATTTTCTTTGGGAGATCAACACTTCATCATCCTTGTAAAGCATCTCTAGCCCCAAGAAGTAGTGTAACTTGCCTAAGTCTTTTATTTTGAATTGATTATGCAAGTAAGTCTTCAGTGCCTTAATTTCCTCAAGATTATTCCCAGTAAGGATCACATCATCAACATATACAACTACAAAAACTGATGACTCACCTTGCTTTTTGTAGAACAAGGAGTAATCATTGATTGAATGTCTGAAACCTCTAAAATACAGGGACTCTGTCAGCTTGTCATACCACTGTCTACTAGCCTGTTTGAGGCCATACAAAGACTTCCTTAGTCTGCAGACAAGTTGTGTGTCTTCTACCTTCAGACCCTGTGGGATTTCCATGTATACCTCTTCGTGTAGATCTCCATGTAGGAATGCATTATTCACATCCAGCTGATAAAGGTCTTATCCTTTCTTTACTGCAGTGCTAATCAGCGATCTAACAGTGGTCATCTTAACCACTGGGAAGAAAGTTTCTGTATAGTCAATCCCAGCTTCTTGTGCGTATCCTTTTACCACAAGCCTTGCTTTGTATCTTTCCATACTTCCATCTGCTTTGTGCTTTATCTTGTACACCCACTTGCATCCTATGGCCTTCTTTCCTGTAGGTAACTTAACTAGATCCCAAGTATGGTTAGTATATAAAGCTTCAAATTCTTGTGTCATTTCTACTTGCCAGGCAGGATTCAAGGTTGCCTCCTTATAAGAGTATGGTTCACACTCATGTGAAATGTTCTTAACTAATTGCTGGCTATCATGGCTCAATATGTTAAAGGACACAGAATGATTGTTGGAGAAAAGGGAAGTAATTGAATTAGGAGTAAGTGAAGCAGGAGCTAATTGATGTTCAAGGTTTGTGTTGTTGTTTAAGTGACTTTTTGGTTGTAAATTGGGCAGTGTATAGACATAGTCTTTGAGGTGTGAGGGTGTGCTAAGTGTCCTGCTTGATCTTCTATGTTGATTAGTTGATTGATCAATATTAGGCTCTATGTTATGTGGTGCTTGGTTGAAAGGTGCAGTGTGGAGTTCTGAGTGTTCTACAGATGAAGCATTTGATTCTGGATTTAGGCTTACATATGAAATATGATTTGGTGTGCTTGTAGAGTTTGACAAAAGGTTAATGTCTGGTGTATCAGATATAGGACTTTCAGTGACAAAATTTGATGCATCTCTATCATGATTACAATGATCATCAAGTGTATTTACTGTGGAATTGGGACATGGGGAATTGCGGTTTATCATATGCAACACAGAAGGGAAAGAGGAATGTTCAGGTGAAATGGCAAAAGGGAAAACATCTTCATGAAACATAACATCTCTAGACACATGTACCCTCTTTGTGGCTAAATCAAGGACTTTATATCCTTTGGTCCCAAAGGGATATCCTACAAACACATGAGGAGTGGCTCTAGGTTCAAATTTGTCTTTGTGAGTTTTGAGTGTGGTGGCATAACACAAGCAACCAAAACTTCTAAGATGTGAATATGTTGGTTTTCT
This sequence comes from Nicotiana tomentosiformis, assembly GCF_000390325.3. Lineage (NCBI taxonomy): Eukaryota > Viridiplantae > Streptophyta > Magnoliopsida > Solanales > Solanaceae > Nicotiana > Nicotiana tomentosiformis. The sequence continues at coordinate 136,159,576 of NC_090819.1, forward strand.
GTTGTGAAGGAGCTCAAAAGGGCATTTATTGTTGAGAATTAAAGAAGGCAGTCTATTTATCAAATATGTAACAGTTAGTATACACTCTCCCCAGTATCTCATTGGCAATTTGGATTGATAAAGTAAAGCTCTAGCTGTTTCTAGCAGGTATTTGTGTTTTCTCTCAACCACACTATTTTGTTGTGGTGTGTATGGGCAAGTTTTCTGGTGGATTATGCCTTTCTCTTGAAAAAATAACATACTTTCATTGTTCACAAATTCTAGCCCATTATCTGACCTAACAGTCTTGACTGATGTACTAAACTAATTTTCAATCATAGAAACAAGAGCTTTGATGGCTTGAAGAGTGTTACTTTTGCTACTTAAGAGATGAGTCCAGGTTGATCTACTAAAGTCATCAACCATGGTAAGGAAGTATTTGTAATTGTCATGTGTGGTTGTGTGATATGGCCCCCATAAATCCATGTGTAAGAGTTCAAATATTCTGGAAGTGGATGAAGTTCTTTGGCCAAAAGGTAACCTTGTCTGCCTTGCCATGGGACAGACATGGCAAGTGAATGGCTGCTTGTGGGAAAATTCAACAGGTATAGTAGAGATAGTTCTCATTTTTACAAAGGGTACATGGCCCATCCTGTTATGCCATAGATGCTCATTGTTATTTTCATGAGATGATAAAGACAACAAAAGAGAACTCACATTAAAAGAAGAGTCAGTTTTATTGCTTGAGTAAAGAGTATTTACATTGACATTGTTATGTGACTGAGATGACTTATTTACACTTGACAAGGATTGTATGGGTGAGTTGTGACTCTTTCCTGTATTTACAACATCAGTCAATGTAGGAAAACAAGAATGAGAGTAAAGATTGATAGGAACAGAAAATGAACCAGCTCTGAACACCCATGACACTCAGGGCAAAAGAAGTACAATGCACTCATTGCCTTACCAATCTCCAGAGGCCTCTTCATTAAAGGGGCCTGCATCATGCAAAGGTATGTACTGAAGTTAACTATGCAATTGAGATAATCAGTTAAGGAGTGAATAGAGATGAAGTTGTATTTGAAAGTAGGCACATATAATACTCTAACTAAGGTTAGCATAGGACCAAGAGATGCATCTCCAATTTCTGTCACTTTCACTCTATATCCGTTAGGTAAGGTAACTAGGAAAAGATATATCAAGGTTCTAACATTCTTTAAAAAGGATTTTCTATATGTCATATGATTTGAGGCTCCACTATCTAATATCCACAAGTCAGCAATTGATTTAGAATATCTACACACTGTTGTTTCAGCAATCTCTTTATAGGTAGAGCAAGCTAGAATACCTGCAAAGTTTGTAGCTCCACAAGTCATGTTGTTGTTAGGACCTTCTCCTGTGTTTCTTCCTCGGAATTTCTCCACTAAGCTAAGTAATTGGTTGTACTGCTCCTTTGTTAGGTTCTGAAGTCCCTGACTTTGATTTCCTTATTCCATCTCCTCACAATCTACACGAACATTTGCAGCAGATGCTGTATTTTTCCCTTTTGTGAACTTGAAGTCCTGTGAAAAACCATGAATTCTGTAACAATTGTTCCTGGTGTGTCTTGGCCTTTTACAATAGTCACAGAACATCCGAGACTTAGCAGTTGGATAGTTTGATTTGTTTGAATTGTATGGGTTTGGCCCAATACTGCCTCCTCTCTAATTGTAATTGGTCCTAAACTTGGCATTGTCGGGTCCATTTGCACTCAATGAGGTGGACTCCATGACCAATTTGTTGTTTGGTCTGACTTCTCTCTGTTTTTCTTCCTGGATAAGGATAGAGAAAGCTTGAGCTATGCTGGGCAATGGATTCATCATCAATATACTGCCTCTCACAACTATATAAACTTCATTCAGGCCCATTAGAAACTGAATTAGTCTTCGATCCTGCTCGGCTTTATGCATATTTGCCTTTGCACCACAAGTGAATTGACAATTGCACTGTGCATATGCATTCAAGGTGTTCAATTCTTCCCAAAGTCGTTTCATTTTAGTGTAATACCATGTGATGTCCAAAGCCCCTTGACTAAGGTCACTAATTTCCTTTTGCAGTTGATAAAGTTTCGCTCCATTAGTCTGATCATATCTGTCTTCTAACTCTTGTCATAACTCCTTAGCGTCGTTGACATATTGTAGACTATCAGCTAGATCCTTTGAGAGTGAATTCAAAATTCACGATGCAACCATATCATCACAACGAGCCCACTGATCGTAGGTCGCTTCATCAGTGTTAGGCTTCTTACACTTTTCTGTGATGAATCCGACTTTGTTCTTTACTGACAAAGCCCTAAGGACTCCTCTTCTCCAGGATCTGTATCCGGTTCCGTCAAAAACAACAGGAACTAGCGTCGTTCCGGTACTTTTCGATGGGTGCATGTACAGTAGGTTAGTCGAATCCAAATTACCAGTTGTACTTTGAGTTTCCTTGTCTCCAGCCATCGATTGAAGTGGATCGGAGCAATTGATTGCTCAATTTGAAGAAATTAGATGAAAATTTTCAGAAACCCTTCCGTCAAGGCGTGAGCTCGTACTTGCTGATTTTAAGAATCGAGAAGAGAAATTGATGAAATTTAGGAGGATTTATGTTGAGAAATTAGAGCTAAGCTCTGATACCATAACAAAAGTGAAGCTAGCATGACGGACTGACCTCCATTGTTGGTTGTCCTCAAGCTTCTACAGAGAGAGAAAGGGAAGGTACGAGAGAGAGAAAATTGAGAAATTTTTTGTGTGTTCTTTTTCTTTATTAACTACAATACATATATACATGTATATTGAAAAACAAAACATTAATGACAGCTAATTACTAAACTACCCTTGTAACTATTCAACCAATCTCAGCTAACTAACTGATAAATATAATACACTGATGTGCTGCAATTCTATAATCTCAACATAGCACACACCCTTGTAGCACTTATTTGACTATACATCAGCTATGCTTCCAAGATTATAAGATGCATAGCTAACATGATTACCTCGGCAAAGACAAGTAAGACAAAAATATTAGCAAAACAAGTACACAAGCACTAAATTCCGCATTTGACCTTGTCTTAGGCAAAATTTTGGAGAGTTGAAAGACTGATCGAACTTCAGTGGTTCAAAAAGAAATGTTTATTTACACAAAATAGAAGTATAATGTCTTCATGGACGACCATAATTTTCTCTCAAGTTCATCCAAGTAATTAACAAGTGAAAAGAATCTCCAAAAGGATACAACATAAATGATATAATTCAAAAACAATCGAAAATAAGAAGTTAAGGCAACCCAAGGGTGTAATTTAATGGTACATGAAGTGGAAGTAGAACATGAGGTATGAGGTCTCGATTTCAAATTTCAATGGGAGCAAAAAAATAATACTACGTGATTTCTTTCCATCTGCCTAAGCCTTGGTAGTAAAGTTGGCGTTGGCCCTAGCACCCCCATCGTTAAGAGAAAAACAAAGTTGACAGGAAAAATATCTTTTACCATGCTCTATAAAAGAGCCATAGAGGCTTATCAAGTTTACTAATGAACTGCAAAAGAATGAAGTGATATTGAGCAAAAGGAAACAGACCTGAAGATTATGAGTTTTGATCTATTCCCAAACTTTTTTTACAGCGTCAGGGATGCTTCAGCAGTACCTGAAGATTACTAATGTTTGTATTTTATTTTATTTTTAACAAAGAGCTAACATCTGTAATTTTACCAAAAAGGATTAGAACATGACCAAAAATCATTTATGACACGAAGAGATCATCTTGTGACAAAATAATTTGTCAAGCACAAGTTATAGAAGGTGAAACGAACAAAAGAGTTATATTTGCACTTAAACCCTCCATCTCAAGTTTGTTCTATTTAAATATTTTAAGCGGGTCTTTATTATATCATTTAGACACAAAATTGATAAGCACCAAAATACAGAAGTTCCTTGTAATTCACATGTCATGGTAACGAATAAAACGTAAACCGGTGAATTTAACTAAAACAAAAAAGGTTTTAAAAGGTTATGGCCAAGTTCTTCTTCCATTCTCGTCAATCATTCATATTTCTTTCTCCATCTCAGTTGGATTTCCACATCCAGATTTGCTAAGAGGTCTCCTTTTCTTATTTTTTTTAATCTTTTTCAAATTTCTCCTAGTTTGCTCGATTGAAGAAGGCTATCAGTGCAATATCGAAAAGAGCACCGGGCTCTCAAATTTTTGCGTCTTGTGATGTGAAGAACTGAAAATATCTTCGACAGAAGCAAACTCAGGTAGCAGATTTTACAACTGCAAAATCGATCAAGTTAGTGTTTTCGCTAATTTTTTGAGTTAAGGTTGGGCCTGTTGTGTCGTCTCACCACGATTTCCGACCAGCTGAAGCTATAAAGAAGAAGAAAGATTATTATCAGCACTCGTCTGCTTGCAATCCGGCATCAGTAGGAACTTTAGGATTAAATTTCACAATTGGTCTTATATAACTGTGACTATTTTTCACAAAGTTATATAACTTTGTTTTCTCGCACAAAAATCATATTTTTCATCAAAGTCATATAACTTTGTTTTCTCACACAAAAATCATAATACTTTCACTAACTCACACAAAAATTATAGCGGTCGAAAAATAAATTTTTCGATAGTATTTTTTTAAAATAGGAGAAATATGAGTATATTTTTAGCCGTTCCCAAAAATAATAGTCGATAAAATATTTATTTTTATATATATGTGTGTATTATATACATATAATATACACATTCTATATATATTTTGGCTAGCAAAAGCAATTAGTTTCGGCTGGCTGATTAATTTTTTATTTTTCCCTTAAAATAGGAATGACCCAACAATTCTCATATACTTAAGTTAAAATAATACTAAACATAAATTCTTCCCCGTAAGAAACTTAGTTCGGAATACATAAGATTCTGACAAAAATAAGGAAATAAAAGGTATAATTAGAGAGCACTTGAAAATAAATGCTATTGATTTGAATAAAAATCTTGAAAAGAAAAATAAAAGATAAAAGTATCATGTTTTGAAGGATTTACTATTTATTTTTAGTATTATTTTAATTTTTATATATGAGTATTGGGTCGGGTGAGTCAAGTCGGGTTGGCATATCCCTATTTTAATTGAATTATTATTTATTAGACTGAAAATAAGAAAATAAAAAATCACCAAATAAGAAAATAAGAAAATACTATTGACTATGATTTTTTGTATGAATTAATAAAAGTTTTATGATTTTTATGAGAAAATATAGTTATATGATTTTGGTGAAAAAAAGTAATAGTTATATTATTTTTGTGTGATAAAATTAAGTTACATGAAGAAAAAAAAAAAAGTTATAGTTATATGATTGTGAAATTTACGACTTTAGATGAGTTCTGAAGTCCTTTAGCACCAATTTGTTGCTATATAACTTGTGGGAATTCACTGTGTCATTTTGTCGAATAACTTGTATGCTCGGAACAGCTGAAATTTCTTTTTGCATTAGCATGGAGTTTGGCTGGATGAAGTAAGTGGGAGAAAGCTTAGACACATTCGCCATGACAGCAGAAAAGCTTTTCGCATTGGGTTTTTTTCGATTTGGACCGCCGGAACTCCATTTCCGGCCAATTGAAGCTTTGCCGGTGTTCAATATAATGTCGGAGCTGACATTTCCAACAGTAAAATGGTTACTTACAGTTTATGAGATAGTCAATAATATTAGGAATGATTCCTCGAAGATGCTTCAATCCATCGGTGACGAAATCAAAATTTTAACACCACCAGTCAACGAGCTATAAAACCACCAGGAACACTTCGATTCACCTTCACTCGTTCGAAGCGAACTCAATAGCCCGTGAAATTGGAAACTAAATCAGCTCCAACATTTTAATTGATAGCAAATTTTGGATTTGATATCAGACCAGCAAAAATTACATTTTCCAGCAAGAAGTATGAAGAGTTCACGTTTTTCACAAATGTGAGTAACGCTTACCTTGACATGTTAGCTTTTTGTGTCTAAATAACACAGTAAAAATATGATTAAAGTGTTCGAATGAAACAAAATTGAGATAAAATATGAAAACTGTGGACAAATTAAAGTGGTTGTCGATGTATTTTGCTTTTGCTAGAAAATGATCAAAAGAGTTGTATGTCATAGAGATTTGGTGATCCAATTATAATGTTTAATTATTTATCAGGGAGATTCACCATAGATATTAATTTGACTCAATATTGTCAGAGATAATAGTACACTTCTTCACATCCTTCATGTAATGCATTCAAGTCTCTCTTTTTTTAAGTTAAAAAATCACCAATATGGTGTGAGTTTTAGACTGGACCTCAATCTATATATTAGAATCCAAAAGGTAAATACATTGAGGATTGGGACAACTAATGTCCTTATCCTGAGCAATTACTAGTTTGTGGGGCATTCCCTTGGGCAAAATTCATATTGGGATGCCTTATAATACACTTGGGAAGTATATAAGACAAAAAGGACAAGTTAGACATACCATATAGTAACAAAACTATACATCAGAAAATTTATTTCTAGCTCTGATTTACTTGTCAATTGAGACTTGCATGTGAAAACCTCTACTTTCCTTACCGAGAAAGGTGACAGCCTCAATGAAGACAGAAATTTTCTTAACTAGTTGGTTGATTTGCCTAGGAATAAACGACTGTCTGTTTATAGCATTAATCAGATACATCACTTCCTATTGCATCAATCCAAAGTGCATATGCTTTTAGCCTTTTAGGACCGTTTAGTTGCAACAATAGGAGAACGAAGGTTCTATACACAAATTTGCTGTCTTCGTTTTTCTTTTTGGGTTGTTAATTTAGTAAGACATGAAGTTGTGGGCAAGTCAAGTCTCGCAACAATAAGATACGATGTGTATCTATTTTTATAAACAAACCCTTTTCCTGACTTCAACTCAATATATATGCTCTATTTGCAAAAAACATGTACTAAAGAAACTCTCATTCACGAACATGGATTACATCCATTTTCCCAAAGTAATCCTTCGAAATTAAATGTATATACAAGCAGATAATTTACTCTTAAGAGTTCAAATGTTAGATTATGCGCTGTTGCTTTCAAGAAAATGTTAGACAGGGCGTTACCATAGCAGAAGTGAGAAATCTAGCCTTGTCATTTAAGAAAACAAAAATACCTTAAGATCATTATGGAATATTATGTTATAAGTGCCTGTTGTGTTCTGTTTGAACTGGCTGCACTGCAGTGTATCATGAATAAGTTTGAAGAACTCCACGCAGAAATTTGAAAAAGAAAATATTGAGTAGAAACAAGAACCTCACGCACCTTGCAAAAGGTGAGCAGCTTTGAAGCACTAATAATTTGGATACTGAAAAAAATGTAAAACACTTTGAAAAAATTAGCAAAAAATAGAGGCTGAGGAGGGGGGTTAAAACCCATAGTATTGTATTGAAAGGCAGAACAAAGAGTTAGTGTCTTAATCCTCTTTAAATTGAAAAATGACCGCTCGTACACCCTCCCCTCCCAGTAACTATACAAGGTACATTCCTCATATTATCATTTCTAATTGAAACAGTTCAGTAACATCTCCAGTCTCTTGATAGTGCACCAATACGTCCAAATAGCACTTAGCCTAAAGCTTAGCAAGTTAATTAGACAGTTTAATGGCCTGTTACAACTAAAGAGAAGAGAATACTTAATCTGGAGTAAATATCATAGCCAATAGAATCAACCGGCGCAGTCACTAAATGTTTAGAATTTTTGGTCAAGCTCTTGGGCCTTCGATCTATATCTTGAGATTGCACATCAAATATTGATCAGCATCTTCCCTCAACCTCAAAATGTCAACTTGAATTTTAGGAAGGTTGCTGATCACAGTTCAATGACTCAATATTTATTCTGATAGGCATGGTTGATCTTGCCCCAGCATTGTTTTTCTCCTAAACCTACTACCTCCCACCAGCACAGGTATCGAGCAACTCTATCCACTAAGGCTTAGACATATGAGAAGTAATCACCTAATATTTACTGTCTGGTAGGGATTTGAAACTTGGTCTCCAAGGTTTACACTAACTTCATTGACCACTAAGTTACACCTTAGGTACCTTATTCTCCTTTTCTAAAATGTCTGAGTGGTCTGCTCAGCAAATGTACAAAGTGGACTCAATCTTATCGCAAGTATACATAATTTATTTAGCACTAAGTATGTCTGCACATGGACTTATCGTAACAAGCCAGCACTATACGCCAAGAACAGCCGCCTGCGGTTGTCCTTGAACTCATAGTTAACTTGGAACTAAAAGTTATAGCTAGAGACGCTCTATCAAACTCAAATGTGACAAGAAAAGAGTCAAATGTTAAGTTTACCACAAAGGGGGGAAAACATGTCTTATACCATGTAAAAAAGTGATTCCAGTGAGAATAAATTCATTTATGTAAACATCTTAAGCAAACAACACATGCGCAAAGCCAAATTCTTTAATTGACTAGCATATCAAATATCTTGATGGCATTCCAAGAGTCAATACCCCTCTCAACACTTCCATCATGTTGATTACCCACTTATCTAAAATTTCAGATATCAAAGAGTCAAATTTGAAGTTATTCACAACACTTGTATACTGTATGACAACACATCCATAGACCAGTTCAACTTTTCTCTTGTCATAATGGAAAAGCACAAAACAACACAGCTACGAACATAATATCTCTAGGGTCCAAGAAAACAAATCCAAGCATGCCATCAAGCATAAGAGACTTTGTATTGAATTAGCCATTTATTATGCCTTCATGAGGTAAATCGCTGCACCTCCCAAACCTAAACAAATTGAATTCTTCAAGACCACAACACAGCATGTGAGAAAGCCTCGACTTTCTGAGCAAGATCATCTTAATGGAAGCAAAAAGTACAACAACAGGTACGGCTCAATTACCCAATCTAGTTGAGGAATGGAATCAAAAAGTAATTTATGTAAAACATCAGGGAAATACAAGAAAACGAGGTAAGACTATACCAAGAAAAACTCAGAGAAAAAACAAAACTCTATTTATTGAAGGAAATGCATAAATATGATATGGCAGATTGTCACATCAACAACTCATTAACTACTCAAGAAACTCAAAATTATGTTGGAAACAATAAGCGTGCAACTTACACAAAAACTTCATTATCAGAGGCTATGGAAAGGAAAAGCAACATTAGAAATAATAATACATTCCTGTGCGCGTGCCTAAGACAGAATAGACGATAATAGTGAAAGACATCACCATACCTTTGCTTCCACAAATGCAGAGCAAGAATCAACGATATCCAAGTTATACTCCACATTTAAGAAAATAAGAACTATACTATAATACTGGCATGGAGAAAGAAAACATAAAGCAAATGAAATGCAATCATCTAACCGAGTTTAGAGTCTTAAAAAATGCAATCATCTAACCTACTTTGGCTCAGACCCGGTATGTGTTAAAAAGTGCACTTAATAAGAACAAATAATATAGTTCGAATGTAGTAAATCAATTAAGTTGTGGTAGAATAATGAAGGCGAACCTATAATGCTCAAATCGGCTCTTTGATAAACAAGTTTCAAACTTGATTTGCTAATATTATTATCTCTCCATAAACTTCATCCAAAAACATAATAATCTTAAACAAACAAATATCCATCAAATTACCCAAAAGATACCTACTTTTTTCTCTTAAGAGGCCCAGTTTTATACCCAGATTTAGTAGGTTTACCCCAAGGAGTCAACGAAACCCTGCCATGACTTCCACTACTCTTACTCCTCCCTTCACCACCCCCATGTGGATGATCCACCGGGTTCATCGCCACACCTCGAACTGTCGGTCTCCGTCCTAGCCACCTGGCATGTCCCGCCTTCCTTAACTTCTTCGTCCCGTGTTCCGGGTTCGATACTTGCCCTATCGTAGCCCTACATTTAACGTCAATCAATTTCTTCACACCGGACGGTAACTTCACTTCGCAGTACTTAGTTGAAGCGCTGGGTTCGGTTAGGATTTTCGCCGACGTACCAGCTGAACGAACTAGTTTTCCGCCTTGTCCGGGTCGGATCTCGATATTGTGAATTAGGGTTCCAATTCGCATCATGCCTAATGGCATGCAACTTCCGATTTGGGAACTGATGTCTAGACTGAATTGGTTCATCATTGATTCCAGCTCCTTTGACGGTTTCATTTTGGATGCCAATGCTTCAAATGGACCTGTAAATTGTAACAAAAAAAGAGAGGTTAAATTGTAGAGATTTTGTATTGATTTAGAGAGATATGATATTGAATAGAGAAAGAGAGAGTTTACTGGTAGAGAAAGAGCGGTGGATGGCATTGCTGAGAAGAGAAGAAGAAGCAGCAATTCGAGCTCTGAAGAGAGCCATTTGTTTTTTGGAAGTTGTGTGTGTAACGAGAGGAGTAGGGTTTAAGAGAAATTTTGAGTTTCTGGAGATAAAACGGTGTCGTTAAATGAAGCTGTATACAGAAGCTCTAGTCTCCCTCTCGTTTACTTTCTCTGTTATTTTTTATTTCACTTTGTATTTGTATGTATAAATTGTATTAACCTGCCCTTTTGATGAATCACAATGCAAGAGTCTGCTTTCTAAATTTTTTAGAAAAGATCCAATAAAATAACACAAGCTCAAACAATTTTAATGCAATTTTTCCAATTAAACTTATCCTCAACTAGTGATAGTAACGTGCTTTGACAGACTTATCCAAAAAGGTTCAATTTAATTCTCTCTTTGGAAAATCTTTGTTATTTATATGATAAGTCTGCATTTCAAAAGATAAATGCATTAGTGTGTATATACAGAAGAGGATCTAATATTTAAACTTGATAAAATCAATCTACTTTTGAAATTATGGGTCAAATATACTATTCTCAAATCAAAAAATTATGAGGATCTTTTTAGAATCACCGTTGAAATTTTGATCTTGTTACATAAGTCTTGAGAAAATAAGCTCCAGCCAAAAAATTTGAAGTGCTGTGGTCGGATTTTTGGGAAGCAATCTTAGCGACACCAGAATTTTGAAGCGCCGAGAATTCAGCGACAATGCAAAAAAGGATTTTGGTGATCCATTAAAACTCGTGGTAAAATCCTGACAGTTACCAAAACTTGCTGAAATAGCATGCTTTAAAATTTGATGCCGGACTATCATAAAGTTGGAGAAAAAATCCAAAACAATCCGGTATCTTTAAAATAATAATCCTATTACATAATGGTCCATATTTTTAACTAAACTGCGTGAGAATTCTAAGGAGGCCAGACCTCTAAACTAGAATCAATTTCATCTAAGTATTGGTCTCCAAGAACTTGCAGGAAACTAGCAAAGGCAGAAAGCTTTAAAGAAAACAACAGTATGATATATTTCAACCAGAAATTTAGTCTACAAACACGTTTCAAATGAAGATTGAGTAGTTCTCCAGATTGTTTTAATAATTTCCATGAAATGAATCTTTCAACCGAAAGAACTCAATTTTCCTTCTCTCCAGCAGCAAAGCAAGATCTTTTTTCGGAGAAAAATTGGCCACAATTGTTGCAATTCCACACACAAGATTTCGCTCTCTTCGTTTTTCTTCAGCTAAAATCTTGTGCTCGCACCTGATTTCCCGTTTAGGTCTCACCAATTTGCAAGCTATGATTCTAAAAATTTGGGGAAAATAGGGAACAAGCTCGATGGTTTTTGTTCAACGATGCTGAGAGAATTCTGTTGTTTTTGAAAGAAAAAACACATGATCGAGGCTCATACGAGATGTGGCTTCCGTTAGAATTCTCACGGTGGTTTGGTTCAAGACTGAAACTGCACCACTTTATCAAAAAAATATGGAATATTAGTGCTTCATAGGTGTGATATGATGCTTGAGAATGTTAAAGGTGAAAGGTAAAATCACAGAAGGAAGTTGTTTTAAAACATCATACAATCTTTCTGACTTATAGCGGTTTGCCCAGCTCAGCTTATTTCGAGATCATACAATTGTAACATTTTGTTTGACTAATTAATTTGGAAGACATTTTTAAACGGAAATTAGTGTTTGGCCAAGTTTTAAAAAAATAAGTGTATTTTTTTTAAAAGTATTTTTGGGGAGAAAGTTAATTTTTCTGCTTTTACAAAACTACTTCTGCGTCTATTCAAAAACGCTTTTTTTCTTCTAAATATTTGCCAAACACTTCAACTTTGAAAAAAAATACTTTATTTTTTTGGTGGTCTTGGAGAAGCTTGGCCAAACATGCAATTATATACTCACTCCGTTTCAAATTAGATGAGCTACTTTCCTTTTTAGTCTGTTCTAAAATAAATGATACATTTTTAAATTTGAAAATAATTTAACTTTAAACTCTTCATTTTATCCTTAATGAGAAACTTTTATAATCACACAAATATCATGTTCTCACAAAGCTTTTATCCCTTAAGTTTTTAAGACCACAAGTTTCAAAAGCCTTTTTTTTTTTCTTAAACACCGTGTCAAGTCAAACTACCTCATCTAAATTGAAACGGATAGAGTAACTAGTTTAGATCGGTTGATTTATAATTATGTTTAATATTGTTAGGAGCCTTTTTAAGTCTGTTTTAGAGATCTGTAGGTTAATAAAAAATGCAGAGAACCTGTAATGTTAAAGAATGGCAAACGTAGAACGAAGTGCATAATGATCCATATAGTCGAGTTTAATTGCTTTGAGGCGCACTTTGTTTTTTATTTTGCTGTACACTTCTGAAGATGGTAGAATAAAGCACGATAGTTAATTCTAACTTGGTTCGGATTGAGGAGGGTAATTATTGTTTGACCAAAAATATAGATTTTGATTCAACCAATTAGATTTAAATAAAGAAGAGTTAATCTTAATTAAAAATAATATCCTAAAGATAAAGCTATTGGTGTTGTGACAAATAACTTGTATATTTGTCCGGATGGCAACGGATATAAGCAATAATAACAACATTCAATGATTTCAAAAAATGGAATGTGGCATTAAATAGTAATGAATGGCAATAAATAACATTTAAGTAAATAAAACGTGTGAGTGACTTCTTTCTCACAATTCTGATTGATAAGCCTTTGAACACTTAGGTTGTTCTTGGATCCGGTGGAAATGCTAGACAAGAATCTTAGTAAAATGGTTGTTTTGTATGCTTGCAATATGACCGGATTCTCTCTATAAAGTTAATGTGTTTTTTACAAATGAATATCTCATGTCCCTTATCATTGTGTCTCTTTCTATTTATAAGGAATATGTTCCTAGAAACCCTAATAGTACATGTGCAGAGACAGAGAATATCTACTAGAATATTCTCTTTTATGTCTTATCTTAGAACTAGCTGTTATAACTTTGTCTAAGATGCTCGACCTCGACCTTGAACTACGGTAACTTCACGACCTTGATCTTTGCTGACTCTTCGACCGCACCCTTTATTGCTTCGAGGCTACTTCGTCCTGGGGCCGATCTTTATGGGGACCTTACTGATAGCACGTAGTGGTTGATGAAGGCTACAATGGTGCTGACGTGGCTTGCTTATAGCAAAGATATTTTCTGGCCCATATAATTAGTCCCTCCGCTTATTGAGGTCGTCCTCGCGGACGAGGTCAGTGAGTGGATAGTGTCGTTTGTGGTCAAGCTTGATAAGCTGGCTATACAGGTCGTGGTTGCCGTAACGATCAGGCAACGTGGCTTTCTGAGGACCGCTCATTTTGAATTCTTTGAATTTTCCCGGGAAGTGTGTTGGAACCATCTGGTCCAAGAGAAAGAATGATGACATGTCGTCATGCGTCATGATGACATCGTTTCCCGATGCGTTGCATTGATTCACGTGTGACCCTTGATTGGTTCTGTCGTTTCGATCTTCGTGCTAATCATGGCCTGCTGTTTTGATTCTGGTGCCCCCAAGCCTTATAAATAGGGGTGGTTTGTTGATTTTGAAACTTTTCCAAAATCCTTTTACTTCATAAGCAGAGCTTCTTCTTCTTCTTCGCGGAACCCTTTTATCTCTCTGTTGTTTTCTTTGCTTCACTATCTCTTTCCACAACAATGGTGGACCTACCATTAGATATCCATATGGAAGATTATTCTATTTCTCTATACATTGTTTTTCTTGACCAGGGGGAAGATGGCGGAGTCGCCATTGAGGAGGAAACCATTCCTACTGTAGAGGAGATTGTACCTCGATACCTCGAGGCTAAACCCGATTTTAACAAGGTGACGGAAGTGGTGACGGAGAGGTTTAAATCAATGATGACGGTTGAGCGATTAACCAAATTCAAGGCTAGGCTAGGCCTACCTGGTCACGTGGAGTTGGTCCTTGCGGGCGACGACGAAGTGCAAGTCCATCGTCCTAGCTTCTGCGCCCTTTACGCGTATCCGTTCATCATCAGCTATTTGTTCCCTTTGCTACCGTTGATTGAAGAGTTATGCCTCTACTACAACGTGTTCCCTGCGTAGCTCGCCTCTTATATCTTTAAGGTGGTTATGATGTTGACGAAATTCACTGAATTGGCCAACGCTGACATAACAGTGCGCCACTTGATTCAACATATGCTTCTAAGGTAATGTGGCCTATGTTTATGTGTGCGTGCATGCTTTTTTCCCTTTTTCTCCACCCACAAGCTAAAGTATTATGTTTGCGCATGCATGTTTTTCTTATTCTTACATAGCCATGATGACTGGACCAGTTGACCTCCCACCAAAAAGAAAAGTTTGTGATAGAGGGGTTGAAATAGTGAATTTAGTGGAGATAGGTTAAGAATTTGTTTCCACTTTTCAGTATGCTGAAAAGCTTCAATTTTTAAAGAAAAATAACTTGTTAAACATTTCGCTAAAAGGAAGTAGGAATTAGAGCGCTAGAAATCCTCCTTTAGAGAAAGGAATCATATTATGGAGTAGATCTAGCTTTCTTTAGAGAAGGGGAATCATATTTTGGTGTAGATTTTTAACTTTTTGGTATACTGCTTGTTTACGTGAAAATTTTCTATTATTAATAAGATTATTTACCTTGTAAAATAAATGCTCCTTTATAGAAGCATATGCTCTCGGTTAGAGCCTCCCTTATTCATTGTTGAAGCAATTTTACTTAAAGCACCCGTAAGTTGATCCATAAGGATGCCAAGAGACCCCTTCTCTTCCGGAAGATGTGTACTTTGAGCTCTAAGCTTGGAAGGTTGCTCTATTTCTTGTAGTGTGTAGAAAACAAGGTATAGATTTGTATCATCTTTCCAATTATACAATTCTTAAAGTTTTCAAGTTTTAGGCTATATTTCATTTTTCCATCTAAACCTCTAGGATTACAATTTGCCATCTTAAAAGTTCAACTCATTGTACACTAACCACTTTTAAGGGAAAAACTGGTCAGTATAGAAAATTAAAGAGAAAATGATTAAGCGAAATTAATTTTGTTGAGTTATATATTGTTCCACATACCCTTTTGTAAGGGCATCTGAAAGGATTTATAAAGGTTTTGAACTATATCCATTGTCTAAAAGTGTTGGGTTGGATACTCATATTGTTTCATACAGTGTCAAAATCAACTTTTGAGACGCTCATTTTTGCACGTGTATGTATACAATCGTAGCCGAGTGTGAACTTTAATATTGTGAAGTCCACATAAGAACCTCAAAATTGGGTTCCACATGTTGGAGGAAGTTGAAGTATATGATATCCCACATCAGGTACATTAGGGCACTCTTAAAGGTTTATAAAGGTCTTGGTCTACTCTCTTATCATTACCTTAATGTTTTTAGTTGGGTACCTACTGCCTAGATTTTCCACAAAGTCGTCAAAATATTGAAAGAAATGAAACCCCCCCCCCAAAAAAAAGGAAATGGACAAAAACTTTACTATTAAAAATTATGTATAGTTATCGTAGAAAACCAAAGTCTTAAACTTCATTAATTAAGGGGTGGAGAGTCTTCATTAAGACGTGAACCTGGCCTAGGAGAATTGGAAAGGAATGGCCAAGGGTTTTTTTAGTGGAAGAAAAAAACCCCTGGGGAAGTATCTTATTTTGGTTGCATGAAGTTCGTTAAACACAAGAACACTTTAGAAGAATGGGACTGAATGATACAAAATACCTATCCTTGCATAGCAGAGTTGCAAGGGAGCTATAGTATATGCTCTTGTTTTACAAGATATGGTGTTCTCTTTGCGCTTGGGTGATGATGCAAGTAGTTGTTTGACCAAAAAATATAGATCTTGGTTCAAATAATTAAATTTATATAAATGAGGGTTAATCTTAGCTAACAATAATATCTCTAAGATGGAGTTCTTAAAAAAGCAACAAACACTGTGCAGATATAGTCGGACAATGGCGATAGCATGCAATAAATATTCCAAAAATCAAAGACAATAGTGTAGCATTCAATATCAATGAATAGCAATAAATAGCATTTAAGTAACTAGAATGAATGAGTCACCTAAAAAATAATGGAATAAGTGAATGTTCTTTCTAACAATGATAAATGATGGACAACCCCTTTAATATTTGAGTTATTCTCGGATCTGGTGGAAAAGTGTAGACAAGAATCTCAGTGAAAAGGTAATGTTTGTATCTTAGCAATGAGATCTGATTCTCTTTCTCAAGTCAAAGTGTATTTTTTTACAAAATGAATATCACATGTCCCTTATCATTATGTATTTCTATTTATATGGAACATGTTCCTAAATGAAAAATCATAATAGTACAAATGCAGAGAATATCCACTAGAATATTCTCTCTAATATCCTATCTTGAAAACAAGCCATTATACTTCTGTCAAGAGTCCTCGACCTCGGCCCTGGTCCTTGTTGATTCCTCGACTATGGCCTTTGCTGATAATTAGATTACTTCAGCACGTGGTATCCTAAGAATGTTTTACTAGCACCGTTTTTTACTTAAGATGAATTTTGACCCATACAGTTAGTCCCTCCACTTATCGAGGTCATTCCTGCATACGATGTCGGTGAGTGGACAATGTTATTCATGACACAATTCTTCCGTGTTGGCTGAAGCCATGGTCATGGAGACAAGGCTATGTGGCCTTCTGAGGTTCACATATTTTGAATTTTTTTGAATTTCCCGAGAAGTTTGTTAGAGCCGTTTGGGCCAAGGGAAAAGGTGTTGGCATGACATCATGCGTCATAATGACGCTGTTTCCCGACGTGTTGTATTGATTTGGGCATGACCTTTGATTAGCTCTATCACTTATATTTTCGTGTTAATCATGGCCTGCAGTTTCGATTCCGGCGCCTCTCAACCTTATAAATAGGGTAAAGTTTATCAATGTTAAAACTTTTTTACCAACTCTCTCGTTTCTTTAAGTAGTAGCCTCTCCATTGTCTTCTTTGCAAAACTCTTTAAACCCTTTTTTCCCCAGCGATTCTCATTATTCTTCACTCCTTCTTGCTTGTTAATCTCCTTCCTTTATTTGAACCATGTCTAAATTACCTTCTGAGACTGGGGAGGGGAGTCGTGTTGTCCCCTTGGAAATTGTGTTCCCTTCTCGTGGAGAGTGTTTCTACTGCCGTTGAGGATGAAAATTTCCCGTTAGTGGAGGAAATAGTACCACGCAACCCTGACTCCAGATCCGACTTTACCAAAGCCCTTGAGGCCGTACCTGGTGATTTCTGATCAGTGATGATGGTAAAGGAGTTGGCGGAGCTTAAGGCCAAATTCGGCATTGCCACTCATGTCGAGTTAATTCCCGCTGTGGGAAATTCAGCATGTGCCCTCTACGCTCACCCTTTCCAAGTCGACTATTCCCCTCTTCTCCTACCGTTGGTCAAGGAGTTCTGTCATTACTACGGCATTTGCCCATCTTAGCTTGTTCCGTATGTTTATAAACTTATAAAGATGCTTACCAAATTTGCCGAGCTAGCCGGGGTCGAGTTGACACTTTGACACTTAATACATCTGTTCTCCCTTAGCTTTTATAGGGGAACGGTGTTGAATCTTCACCATCGAGGAGGCAAGTGCTTGGTGGTGAAGATGGACGACAAAGCCAACCGTCAATTCTGGTTCAACTTCTTTTTTGTCAGAACCTAGGACGTGGTGGCCAATGTCTACGTTTTTCCTGAGGCTTGGAATTATGCTCGTAAGTGCCTAATTTTCCTGCTTGTAGGTATCTGATTTTTCTCCTGTGTTTGGTCGTGGATTTTGACCTCTTGTTTTCTTCCCATGCAGCCAAGATCTCGCCTCCTCCTTTGGTCGCTCACATTTATGACTGGGTAGATTGGCTCCTCCCTTACATCGTAGGGATTCGTGAATGGCCAAGTTTTTTAAAAAAGTTTGGGCCTCTTCTTCCTTCGATTTGTAAGTTCCTTTTAACATCGGTGTCTTAGATCTTTTTTTTGTTCACCTTTGCTGACCTTTTACTTTCCTTGTGTTTTCTTAGTTTCGGCCAGGGGATCTTCGAGGAGGTCGAGAGCTCTCGCATCCTTGTTCCGGAAGAAAAAATCTACTACGTCCTCGGCTCCCGCCGCTGATTCTACTGCGGTTGATCCTGCCTTTGTCCCAGTTCCTCCTGTTGTTGCATCTGAATCTGTCCCTTCTCGGTCGTGGAGACTTCGGCCGCGGAGACCTCGACTTCTCCCTTATATGCTCTCATAGACGAGGACGACGAACCTTTGCAGATTTGATGCCTGGTAAGAGGAGGGTTGTAGACGTCGGGGGAGAGAGGTCAGCGGCTGCCGATGTAGGAGATTATGGTTTTGTCCTATTAAAAATGACCAAAGTGCATATTGGGGAGAACCCACAGGTTAGTCCCGAGGCCACTTGTTTGGAGGATACGGATATAGGCCTGTGGGGATGCGGTCGAAGACGTGGTGGACAGTGACAATGAGGCCGAGTTTGAGGCCATAATTGCAGGGTTAAGGCTAGCAGTCGAATATGGGGCGAAACGGTTGAAACTCCATTGTGATTCCCAGATCGTAGTCAACCAAGTCACAAGAACTTTCCAAATTAAGGAACAAAAATACCATACCGAAATCTGCAAGCTATTACCTGAGTTCGAAATACCGAAGAAGATGGCCTCGCCAAACTAGCTACAGCTACCAAAAGCATCATAACCGGAGATAAAAGTGTAGTCCACCTCCTCAACTAATCACTAGACCAAGTCGAGGTACGAGCTATAAACTTAACTTGGGACTGGCGCAACCGTATTATCGCATATTTGCAAGACGACACACTCCCATGCAACAAAAAAAGAGGCCAAGAAACTAAGAATGCAAGCGGCCAGATACAGTCTCCTTCATAGCGATATGTGCAAGAGGACTTACGGCGGCCCTCTGGCAAAGTGCTTGGGTCCGAACCAAACCCAACGCGTCCTCGAAGAAGTCCATGAAGGCCATTGTGGAGCTCACCCCGACAATCGAGCACTGGTCAGATGCCTCATATGGGCGAGATACTACTGGCCCACCATGAAGAAGGATGTCGCAGACTTCGTGAGGAAATACGAACAGTGCCAAACGTACGCCCCAATGATTCACTAAGAAGGCGAACACCTCCACTCGGTCACCTCTCCTTGGTCGTTCATCAAATGGAGAATGGACATCGCCCTCCTAGTATGGCGAGGTAATGTACGATTCCTTTTGGTTTTAACTGACTATTTCTCTAAATGGGTGGAAGCATGAGCATTCGCCCAAATACGGGAACATGAGGTAATCACCTCTATATGGAGAAATATCATATGTCGTTTCGACCTACCCAAAACAATCAGTTGGGACAACGAACCCCAGTTCACAGGAAAGAAAACTGCTAAATTCTTCGAGAAATGGCATATCAAGAGGATATTGTCAACCCCGTACCATCCAACGGGTAACGGACAAGCAGAATCCTCCAATAATTCCATACTAAACATCATGAAGAAAAAGCTCGAAGACGCCAAGGGACTGTGGTCGAAAATGCTACCAGAAGTATTATGGGCCTATCGAACAACTCTGAAGACGAGCACAGGAGAGACGCCCCTACTCTTTCGTATATGGGATTGAGGCAGTAATATCGGTCGAGGTTGGAGAACCCAGCCTGAGGTACTCCCATGAAAGCGACATGAGTAACGATGAGAGCAGAATGTAGGAACTCGACGAAATTTACGAACAAAGAGATATGGCCTACATAAGAATGGTCACCCAAAACCAACAAGACAACAAGAAAGCAAAGGTCCGACCGCTTAAAGTCTGGGACTACGTACTGAAAGCCAAAACTCAAGCGAGCAAAGATCCCCGAGAAGGCAAGTTGGGAACAAACTGGGACGGTCAGTACAAACTCACAGCCAAAACGAACAAGGGTTCATTCCAACTAGAGACAATGGAAGGAAAGCTACTACCAAACAACTGGAATATCACCTCAAATACTTCAACTTCTGAGATAAAAAACGCCTTCCAAGTTGTACTTTTTTTTTCCTTCACTTGAGTTTTGTCCCATTTGAGTTTTCTCAAGGAGATTTTTAACGAGGCGGCGAAGGGAACACTTCGAGTCAAAGTACGCTAAGGTAGGATCGTGGTTACTATTTTATTGCTCGACCTCTCAATACTCTCCAAGTCAACCAATGAAGGAACTAGATAGACTGGGACTGGGACTGGAACGTCAGCCAACACCCAAAATCTGTAATTTTCTCCAAGTATGTAACCAAAGCAACAATGTCAAAGCAATAAGAAACTTACGCTTATCAGCACACCTTTTTCGTGTTAAGGTTATATTTGATCCCGCTCGAACAAACACCTACCGGCCCTCAACCGTGATTTAATGAAAGGTTATATTTGACCTCGCTCGAACAAACACTGACCGGCCCTCAGCTGCGATTTAATAAAAGGTTATGTTCGACCCGCTCGAACAAACACCTACCGGCCCTCGGCCTTGATCTAGCGAAAGGTTACGTTTGATTACGATCAAACAAACCCCTATCGACCCTCGGCCACATTTCAACACACAAAAGAAAAGAGAGAAAAAAATAACGCACAAAATCTACGAATAGCTAGCTTCAAGGCCACGGCCAGCTAAAAGACAATAACAACAAGAAGGACAAAAGCAAAAGAAGCAAACAATCGAGCCAAAAAACATAGGAGTACAAAAAAACACAAGGAAAAAAGATGGAAGAAACAACTTTAATATTTCACAACTGATGGAAGGAACAACTTTAATATTACAGAGGCTCGTGAAGACACCAACAAAAATACACAAAAAGATCAAAATAAAACTAATGGTCGCCACTGTCACGACCATCAGTACCCTCGCCAACTTGGTCCTTAATAGCGTCACCACCCTAGCCATCAATACCCTCGATATCGCTACCTTCACCCTCAGGATATGCGGTATCATACCGGGCATTCTCCTCAAGCCGGTTTGCACCCTCGTCCCCCTTGTCCTCACCGGCCTCAGGCGTAGAGAAATCATACCCACAAGCGACTCGAGCCTCACGAGCCTTAACACGAACATCTTCGAGGGCAGCCTCAGAAACAGATCCCGCCCCATGCAAATCTCGAAAGACATCTAACTAGGCATCGGCATGAATCCATTCCTCATATAACTCCCGAGGAACATTTGGAAAATCTGAAGTCCGGGAAGAGGATGGTTGTGCCAGTAATTGGGCCTTCTCGACCTCCAAAGCAACAACTCGATTGTAGAGGCCAGAAGCCTCTCGCTCCAACTCCCCAATCTTTTCATCAAGTCATTCTTCTTTGAGCCTGGCCGTCGTTAAATCATTTTCTCGCTTAGAACGGAGAGCCCGAATCACCACCTCAAGGGAATCTGCCTTCCTCAAAGCCTCCAACTTCGCAGATTCCGCCTTTCTCAAAGCCTCCAACCTCGCCACTAAGAGCTTCCGCCCTAAATTGACATTCTTCGAGCTAGCCGCGCAACATGACTACCTAAGCTTGGAGATCACTGCACTAGACTTCGACCCCCTTGCTAAGATCAAGATCTTCCTCTTTGCTCCTCAACGTCCCCTCCAGGACGCTGCACTTCTCCACCATCCGCACCAGCTCCTCGTTTCTAGCCTTCAAGTCCTCCCTCAATTGGCGCACACCGTCGCCTTCACGAAACCGACATCTTAGCTCCCGCTACTTCTCAAGGCACCTGAAGTACTTGTCCTTCAATTTCACATAGATATCTTTATGTCTATTCTCCCTACGAGCACTCTCAATTTCTAAGACGACCGTCTAGAAAACGAACAAAGGAAGTTAGAGACTACGAAAGAACAAAACCAAAGGAAAACAACTAACAACAAATGTACTTACCTGAAAGGCGAGGCCAACAATGTTGTTTGACAGGGAGTTGTCATCTATAATCTTGAGGGTCGTACCTTCGATCTCAAAACAAAGAGGGACAAGGGAAGGGATAATCTTCTCGGTGTCCACAAGAAGATTACGATCCATCAGGGTCGTAATAGTTGTGAACAACTAATTTTTGACCCCACCCAAATTCTATATTATTGTAGTGTAAATATTTCTTTTAGATTTAATCTTAATATTTAAATTTTTATTTTACTTTTAATAGGTTTTATTTTTAAAAAAGGAAAAATACAAAAATACTCTCATTCTTAGAGTACAAATTTTATTTCTATAAAAATAAAATCAAAATATATATATATGATTTCTTTTAATAAGTAAGCTATAGAATCTTTCTTAGTATCATTTAAAGTACATGTAAATATTTAATTTTTTTATATTGTAAAAAATGTTGTTTAATCTTATTATCTTTATAATTTAATTTATCTTTTAAAATAAAAGTAAAAACAAAACTGATTTATTATCCCTTTTAAAGACTCCTTTGCACGTTTTGAAACTCCCGCTCCCTAACTTACCCATTTTTCTTTTGCTAAACTCCCCTCTCAGATTACCCACTCCCTCACGTATTCCCCCCCCCCCCCCACATATCCATCCCACAACCCCACTTTCTCACATGACATAGCACACACCTGCACAACTCCTACATATAGGCATGTATAGAGAAAAACTCTATTCATTAAAAAGAGGGATCTTTGAAAAGGAAGGAAAATAACGTGAAAATAAGGGAGTAAGTAAGAAAGAAAGGGAAGCAATCTGATAAGAAAAGTCAGCAAGTAAGAGAAAAGATACTATTCTCTTGTAGTAAAAAAATTCACTCGAAAGAAAAGTTTGGCTAACCTGAACACTGGAGTTCGAGATTTTATTCGCGGTTCCGAGTATGTGGTTCTAGAAAAATTAGTATAGCTAGCTTTGAAAATCAGTAGATTGTAACTGGATTTTCTTTTCTTTTCGACATATATTGGGAAGCTTTACTTGCAAAAGGGTAATATATCTCTTCCCTTTTCCTTTTTTTTATTTTTCATCTATGATGATAAAGCCAGATGTTAATTATGATGATTTTATATGCTTGTAACAAAGCCAGATGTTAATCTTCCAATGACATGTTTGTTTTCTGTCTCGTTTTATGTATTTAATAATTTGTTTCTTTTCATCCCTTTAATATTTATGCTAGATTCTTTATATGGACATTCATATGCATGTCGGTTTGAAGTATTTTACTTTAATGGTAATGGTATTCATGTTAGATTTTTCGTTCTACATATCCCATGATGTTCTAATACTTCTGTTTCGAGGTAGTTTTGATCTAGTGATGCAGGTTCTATTTATGAAAATTAATAATTTTAATAAGTGACGTATGATTCTTGGTCTTTCAAAGTTAATTAATTTTGAGGTGAAAAGATATTTGAGTTTTATTATTGTTTTCTTTTGATATATATTTTTTTCTTCTTTCTTTTTATATACAGTAAAGTAGAAAGTTTAAGAATAGAATTTAAATCACTCAGACGGGTGGATCTAACCACATCGTTATTGTATGGATTTAATTTAGTGTAAAAAGTTATTTTTTTTCTTTCTTTCTTTTCTTTCTATCTGACTTTGACTTATTGTATATTCATTTATTAGAAGTCATGTTCATAGTATAATTATAAAGTGTCGTAGATGCTTTAGAAGACCGTCGAACCCCAAAGCTCATTTCCATTATTGACAGGTTTAAATCTAATTAATTTTAAGTTGAATTGTACCATATTTTGAACATATCTCTTTTAAATTATTGGCATATGGAAATTTTGCTTGGCTGCATTTGTATTCCTATTCTAACTTTTGTTGAGAATGAAAATAAGGAAACCAAAGCTGTGTGTTAGGAACGTAGGTTAATTAGAGCGATAACAAATAATTGTGAGGGTGCGAGAATACTCTAAATACGCTAGAAAAGTTTTAGACACACTTTAAATATTAGCCCATGTGTTCATACCCGAATTTTGGATTGATATACTTAAATAATAAAAGAATCATGTGCGCATTCCCGCGTCTCGATGCCTTTAAATTTAAAATAATTATATTTTGATCATGTGTACTTTATGTACCTTGGTTTAACATTCAATTTCAAAGAAGTACCTTGTTTGCATACTGCATCTAGGTCAAAACAATAAATAAAATATAATAACTAATTAAGTGATAATAGGCAAAACAAAAAACTCAATAAAATACAAGAATAGCCAAAATTTAATTTAAGCCTTACAATAGTCAATAAAAGCAACCGTGGTAGAACCACGAGACTCGATAGGTGCCTTACACCTTTCCCTCGGTCAACAAAATTCCTTACTCAGTCTTCTATTTTCGTAGACCATAAATTAGGAGTCAAACCTTCCTTTTGATAAGGGATTCAAATGAAAGGTGACTTGGAACACCAAAACTCAATTCCAAGTGGCGACTCTAAATAATAAATAATCCCTTTTCGAAACGTCACTTCAATTGAAAAAACTCTTCTAACTCAACCACGTAATAGGGTTGTGTGGGAAAAAAGAGGTGCGACAATAGTCCTCGAACCCCCTCCAACCTCACGTCAAGCTGAGTAAGCCCCCCGTTGATCATCCTTAGCTCGTCTACGTCCATGTCAAAATCAGATCCAACTTCCTCCTCAGCAACAATTTTCCCTCTATCATCAGTCGAAGAAGGTATGTCCGCCGCAACCCCGGAAGACAAGGCCTCTTCGCGTCTTGAAAGAATAGGATCGTTAGTCATATCCGGGCACCTTAGGGACTGTCGAATTATTTTGCCTGTTGGGACCTCGAGTACGAGTCCTAGTCCGGACCCTGATGCGTTGGATGCGATATCAGTGTATAGGACCCAAAGGTCTTGTATTTGGAGGGAAGCTTGGACGGCTTCCTTCTCGATTTCAGGCATTATTTTTGCACTGAAGTCGGTGAGTACTTGTGACTTTATCGTTGTTCGCGACTGGTATGTGATATCGTGCTCACTTAGCTCAATGGCCCATTTGGCCAGCCTCCTTAATAGCTCGGGTTTATGCAAAATGCTCCTCAGGGGGAAAGTTGTGACATCCGAGATGGGATGGCATTAGAAATAGGGTCTAAGCTTCGGTGAAGCTACGACCAAGGCCAGGGCCAATTTTTTGAGGTGTGGGTACCTCGTCTTGGCGTTGACGAGTGTTTTGCTAATGTAATATATGGGAGATTGCATACCTTTTGTTTTTGCGGATCAAGACTGCGCTTACCGCTACCTCGAATACGGCTAGATAAATAAGGAGTTGCTCCCCAGGTTCTGGTTTTAAAAGCAGGGACGGTGATGATAGGTATGCTTTTAGTTCTCGCAGAGCCTGGACGCACTCGGAAGTCCATTCGAGGCAGTTGTACTTGACCAACATATCGTCTATATATACCTCTATGGTCTTACTGATCTGGTCTTTGAACATCTTGGTTACCAATCTTTAATAAGTAGCCCTCGCGTTTTTCAGTCCAAACGACATGACCCTATAGCAATACGTTCCTTAGTGGGTGATGAACGTGGTCTTCTCTTGGTCTTCTTGCTCCATAAGAATTTGATTATAGCCTGAGCAAGCGTCCAAGAAACTCAATAGTTCATGCCCGATTGTTGCGTCGATGAGCTGGTCGATGTGGGGTAACGGGAACGAATCCTTCGGACATGCTTTGTTCAAGTCTGTGAAATCCACGCACATACGCCATTTCCCATTTTTCTTTTTGAACATCACTACGTTGGCAATCCACTTGGGGTACTTCGACTCCCTGATGGAGTTGTTTTCTAATAGTTTTTCTACCTCCTCGCGGACTGCATAGTTGATGGTGGAGTTGAATTTACGTCTGACTTGCCTTACTGGGGTGGAATAGGTCGATGTTTTAACTTGTGTGTGGCGATTTCCTTTGGGATGCCTGGCATATCTACTTGGCTGAAAGCAAACAAATCCGTATTAGCTATTAAGAATTGACTGAACTTACCTGGTTCCTCGAGTTTATAGCTGATATAGGCCTTCTTACTATGATCATTAGGGTCCGATTGAACAGGGTCAAGGTCTTCTATGGTCGAACCTGCAGCCTTGACCATGTCGGGACCCATGATGACATCCTCGGTCTCTTCTTGCTTCGCCCCCGACCCTGTTGATTTCTATGCCTCTTTTTCTTTGTCTTTTTTCTGTTGGGTGGTCGTGCTATCCAAGGCAATGCGGTATCATTCCCGGGGCGTGCGTTGTTCTTCGCGTATGCTGAATATCCCTCATGGTGTTGGGAATTTAATTACTTGATATAGGCTCGATGGGATAGCTCTCATGGGGTGTATCCATGGTCGTCCCACTATGGCGTTGTACATAGTGGCCTGGTCCATGATGTGGAAGGTCGTCTCTAGAGTCACACCGTCGGCCAAGACGGGGAGTGTGATTTCCCGGATGTTCGCTCAACTGCATTATTGAAATCGATTAGCATGATACAGCGCGACACTATCTTATCCTCGAGCCTCATTTGGGTAAGGACTCGAGGGTAAATAATGCATGCACCGTTTTCATCGTCCACCATGATGCGTTTTACATTGGTATCTAAAATGCGTAATAATAACGAGGGCATCATTACGAGGAAAAGTCAAACCATCAGCATCCGACTCGTCGAAGATGATACTTTCTTCGAGTCCATCGTACCATTTGCGGGTGATAGACCGCTTGTGTTTGTGAGTGGTGGTGAACTTCATGCCGTTGATAGAGGCGTCATCGCTGTCGCCGATGATCATGTTGATGGTACGAGTTGGCAATGGCGGCTTCGGTGGTCCTTGATGTTCGACGCTGGCGAAGTTGGTCCTCCCTTTATTGCTTAACTGCTCTTTGAGTTGCCCTTACCGTAACATGTTTATGACCTCCTGTCTGAGGGCGATGCAATCTTCTGTTTTGTGCCTGCGTTCCTGGTGGAACTCACATAGGGCGTCAAACTTTCTGGTGTTCAGGTCTGATCTCATCTTTTGTGGCCACTTCACTTTTGTCCTGAGTTTCTCAAGAGCGTAGATTATTTCTGTAGGCGACACACAAAAATTGTGAGCAGATAATAAAGGAGGCATACCTCTTTCGTTTCGATGAGTCCCTGTGTTTGTCCTGGATGAGCCTTCTTCGTAGTAGAGGGAGGGTGCGGCGGCTACCCTGGTATATGGTTGGTGGCATGTCCTGTTAGGTCGCGTAATCAGATGATCTCTTCTGGTACTGTCTCTTCGTTCTTTTCTGGATTCGTCTTATACCGAGGTTAGTCGGTGAGTTGGTCTGTTAAGATCGTCCTCGTCTGCTCGGACCTCGGCACAATAAGCATTGTGGATTTTGTCCCAAGTGGTTGGAGGATATTTCATCAATCGACTCAACGGTTTTCTTGTTGCTCTTGAACCCTCTCTACTCAACCCGTTATGAAAAGCTGCGACTGTCATCCCTTCGGATACGTTTGGCAGAGCCATCCTTACTCTGTTGAACCGGGCGAGGAAGTCCCTTAGTCCATCTCCCAAGGAATGCTTAGTAGCAAATATGTCGTTTACTCTCGCCTTGGCCTTCTTGGCTCCAGCATGGGCGATTACGAACATATAAGCCATTTTTTCGAAAGTTTCTATGGAGCGGGCTGGTAGCTGCGAATACCATGTTAATGCCCATCCCGTGAGGATTTCGCCAAACTTCTTTAGCAAAATGGAGGATACTTGTTCCTTGGCAAGGTCATTGCCTTTCACGGTGATGACGTAGTGAGTCACATGATCTTCAAGATCGGTCGTTCCGTCGTATATCCTGAGGTAGGGGCGGCATTTTGAAGGTCTTTGGTATGGCATGTGGGGCTACATCATCGTTGTACAACTGCTCTACGAACCTACCGGTCCCTTTTTGGCAGCAGCTTAGGAGCACTCGGTATCTTGTCAACTCGTTCTTGGTGTTCTTTCATCTGGTCTCGGAGCGCCTTGTTTTCATTCTCCATTTCTTCCATCATCTTTAGAATGGCAGCGACGACGTTGTCACCTGCACTATTAGTAATATTGTGAGTTATACCTGTCGTTGGAGGGAGGGGTCGGTTGCACTGCTCGTCTATTTGTTTTATCATGCAAGCCCTTGCGGTTTCTGCAGTCATGCCTGGAGCGGTTTTGTTGAGGGCGCTTGCTAGCATGTCGGTCAGCCATGCCTCGGGGAATTTTTTCACAACTGGGGGCGTCCCTTCCTCCGTAGACGTGGAGGCCTTTTTTCTGCTAGGTTTTGTTATATTGCAGTGTGGGGGTGGTGATCTCTCTCGCCTTGGGGACGCGTCGGGCATCGTGTCCTCACCTACTGTTTCACAACTTTCGTTGATGACATTCATGAGGTTGGTTGGGAAGTCACTTATTATTTTTGTCCTTTCTCCTTGGCTACCTGTCATGTAGGGTTTTGTATACACAAAGAAAGGAGATCTCAGGGTTTTTTGACGTTAGTGACTTTCGTTAATTGTAGATCTAGAGGAAACTAAAAATTTAACTAAGAAATCCCCACAGACGGCGCCAAATTGTTTGACCAAAAAATATAGATGTTGGTTCAAATAATTAAATTTATATAAATGAGGGTTAATCTTAACTAACGATAATATCTCTAAGATGGAGCTCTTAAAAAGCAACAAACACTGTGCGGATATAGTTGGACAATGGTGATAACATGCAATAAATGTTCCGAAAATCAAAGACAATAGTGTAGCATTCAATATCAATGAATAGCAATAAATGACATTTAAGTAAATAGAATGAATGAGTCACCCAAGAAATGATGGAATAAGTAAAATGTTCTTTCTGACAACGATGAATGATGGACAACCCCTTGAATATTTGAGTTATTCTCGAATCTGGTGAAAAAGTATAGACAAGAATCTCAGTGAAAAGGTAATGTTTGTATGTTAGCAATGAGATCTGATTCTTTTTCTCAAGTCAAAGTGTATTTTTTACAAAATGAATATCACATGTCCCCTATCATTATGTCTCTTTCTATTTATAGGGAACACGTTCCTAAAAGGAAAATCCTAATAGTACAAATAAAAAGAATATCCACTAGAATATTCTCTCTAATGTCATGTCTTGAAAACTAGTTGTTATACTTCTGTTAAGAGTCCTCGACCTCGGCCCTGGTCCTTGTTGATTCCTCGACCACGGCCTTTGCTGATAATTAGATTACTTCGGCACGCGGTGTCCCAAGAATGCTTTACTAGCACCGTTTTTATTTAAGATGGATTTTGACCCATACATTAGTGCGCGTCTATTGCTGGTTGAAAAATCATCAGCTCATTTTATATGAGTGATTGACTGTACACAGAGTTAAGATGTTAAATTAACGTATATTCTATTTTAGTACTAATGGAAGATGGTATGAAAATAATTGTCGAAATGTTAATTTGATAAAGAGGATATCTCATCAAACTTAAAGTTGTTAAAGGTGTATTGATGTCAGGCACTTTGAGACGTTCCAAAATACAAAGAGAGTGATATAAACTGGGATTGGGAGGGAGTATATATTTTTAAATATTTGGGCATCAGATGCCAAGAACTTTCTAGGAGAAGTCTTTTGGAGCTGGTTTGGGAAGAAGACTTCAAAACAACTGCTGAAAACATGATTCACAATTCTGGTCGGCATTGGAAGGAAGGAAAGAAATCTCAAATGTTTGAAAGAAAAGCTTAAGCTCTTTGTCAGACTACCTTAGCTTTTTGTAGATCTTGTTCATGAACTTTTGATTTCATTGTCTCCCTGCAGGGGTAAGCCTGACTTGTTCATAACTTACAGCAGTTCCTTAGTGCTAAAGTTGTGAATACAAAGTTATCTTTTTTAAAAGACAAGGTGTAGAGAGTCGCCAAGATTGCGCCCCCCCTATTCTGCCAATATGTTGCAGATTACTCTTCGAGATGAATGCCAAACAATTTATGAAATAACGATAAGAGTAGCATGGATCCAAGATCAAATTGTAAAGCTTAATGAGCGTGTGCCACAAACAGAAATGAGCATCGGCTCCTCATGTGCATTTAGTGAACCTGGTAAGAAGTTTATGCTTGATCTTCAAAAGCCCATCCCCTGGGCCTTCTACTGTCCTTTAACAATGTGGGCTAATGGTCAATGAAGTAGGTGCGAGAGCAGGGTTCAAAAGGATGTGCTATTTTTTGATGTATTCTATCAGTACCTTCTTGGTACCTTTTCAATAAAATCTTTACCTTTCCATTAAAAAAAGAAAATGAAAAAAGGAGACTAGTGATAAGATTCATCTGGTACAACTCAAGTTAACTGTTGAGTGGCATGGAAGACATTAGAGGGATCATCCTATTTGCTCATGGCAATATCTTTTGGACTCAAAAACACCCATGTTCTTTTAGCCCCTGCAGAATAGGGCCGATAAAGATCATATTTGGTGAAGAATCTCCACCTCTGTTTATTTTAACGGAATGTTTGGGGACTGATTAAAAGTGGGCCACTTTGACAAACATTGTTGACTATTAGTGAGAATATGGATGTTTTGAGTCCAAACCCAAAGATTGTGGACAGTTTGAGGTCTTTCTCGAACCCGTTGAGTTGTTTATCATGCAATAATTATATCCATCTTTAGTTTTAAGATATTCTTTTTGGAAAATTACTGCCACCCCATGTTCGGATGCAGACTGTAACCTATGATTGGAAATTGGGGAAGGTAAGCAATAGGAAAGGAGACTAGAAGGATATGAAATGGAGGAAAACATTCATAGTCATGTTCAGAGGACGACGATAATGACAGGCATCGGAAAAGGAGTAACAGACAACACAGGAAGAAGAATCATAATGAGTCAAGTATGGGAAAGCATTCTGAGTCAAGTTCAGAGGATGATAATAATGACAGGCATCGGAAAAGTAATAACAGACACAGACATTCACGGAAGAAAAAGCATTCTGAGTCAAGTTCAGAGGACGATGATAATGACCGGCATCGGAAAAGGAGTAACAGACACAAAGTTTTCATCTTGTGTGGCTATCAAATTGGGATTCTTTGGCTTCCTTTTTTAGGTTACCAGCCTCTATGCTTCTCCTAATTGCAGAGTGAATGCAAATTTATGGAGAAAAGGCCCAAAACAGTTGGGCATCTTTGGACTTGGGTTTAAAATAGTCCTATAGACAGGTGCATTTAAAGATTCATATAAGACATAACTAAACTACCTCAAGCTACACTCTTTCATTTTATCCTGTATATATGTGATACTTTGTATCTTCAATCAATCTCGAATGTAATCAAAACTAACTAATCTTGTCTAATCTTATATGATCAGACATTCCGCTTAAGCAATCAAGCGTCATTAAAGAAAACCTTGAATCCTTATATGCAACTTGTTTAAACTTTTACAATGCACTATTTGGCAATATTTCAGATATATATATATATTTACATAATAAGATCATCACTTCAGTCTACTGAGTAGTATTTGCTCTTGCCATCACAACTGTACTCAATTAGTCTGTCAAAATTGCCAAGCAAGTTGCAATAACTGCTTGTTAAATTCAAGAAAACATATTTGTTGGTATCAACTAGAACACTCGCTACAATGTCCATGACATGTTACTCCAGATCAGTGCATACCTTATTCTCGACGCATGTTAGTGACCTGGAGCTTGGTACATGAACTGCAATATTACCAAAACTGTCGCCGACAGACCCAAGCTCAATCTCATCATCATCGCTATCGAGTTCTTTTGGAGTAACTCGGTTTTGATAGCTCCGACGTCTGATAAGGAATACATTGAAGTAATAGCTAACCAACATATTCCTAGTCTTGGATGGAAGTAGTTTCTTAGAATTCTTCCATTTGTTATTCGACGTAGAACTTGACCTTACCATATCTTTGAATCTCTCTTCCTCTTCAGCTGTCCAAGAAAGTGAAACTTCTTCTCCCATGCGATCAAACCTCCATCGGTTGAACAAAGGACCGAGCTCGAGCTTCAATTTAAACCTCTTCTCCGCAATATGGAACCTGATGCATTCAACAGATTGTGGAAATCGACAACCACATGAACTTCGTCTTCCCTCCCCGATAGGATCTAACTCAACCAAAGATTTTGTTGTTTCCACTTCGGGAGGCCACATTCGCGTGCCTAACCACTTGGAATCACTCTCAGAAATCACCCCCGACCATTCAGGGACTTCAGCTTGGTGGAGAGGACCCACAGAAACTTCAGGGTGTGTTTGCTGATCCCCTAAGTCATCAGTTTTTTCTGTTACTGATACCTCAATACTTGTAAGATCTGGCCCAGTATCTTGTTCTTCTTCCTTCTGATGAGTTGAAGCTTTGTTTTGAGAGGTCGAACATGAGTTACAACACGGACAAGGAACATGTTTTGGTGAAACGGGGATCCTTTTGCTGCATCTTAGTTTTTCTGCAGGTTGATTGTTGAGTCTCTCTTCATACATGAACGGATGCATTCTCTGCTTTTTCTGCTAATTTACATCATGACAAAAACGGATAACGAATTGCTCTCGATAGATTGATACTTGAGAAGTCATAGAAGACACATTGTACAAGTTCAAATTTCTGACTACCAGGAAAAGATGTGTGACAAAATAAATCACAACAGTTCGATTCACATAAATATTTCGGTGGTGAATCATGAATGTACCAGCAGTAGCAGAATTTTAGGTCAGCCATAGTGGAGACAAAAGGTGCTTCCCAGCTTATCATTCCTTTTAATACATTACTTTTTCTTTGGCCAAGAGAGATCCTTATACTATATCTTTTAGAAGAAAGATTTACTAGCATAACACAGTCAGGAAAATTGGCAAATATTCTAACATCAGCTCAGCAAGGAGATGAGATATGTCTATTTTCTAAGAAACAGATCTTGGGCCTAACTTAACCTCAAAAGCTAGTTCATGAGATGAGGACTGCCTAAGACTATATAAGGGGACACTTAATACTTTTCTACACGCCCAGGATTGAACATCCGGGGAGTAGATAATATAACATGGGGGTCTGACATTCGACAAACCAAGAATAGGGATGGGTCCGGCTTGATACCGTGTTAAGAAAAAAAATAACTATTTAAAACACAGTAAAGAAATGCAAAGAGAGATAACCAGGAGAAGGGAGGGACAAAAACAAAATAAAAATTCTATAAAATGGGAGCATGCCGAGTTAAATGTTATTTGCAATCAAATCACCCTAAAAGTACAAAGACCATAGAATATCTCAGTCATTATGTTCTGCCAGAGTTGCAAGCGCAGCCATAGTACCATAGGGGAAAGCGGTCAAATCCTTCCCTCCCCCAGAGGGTTAAACTTGAAACAGAAAGCAAAAGTAAGTCATCAACTCAATTCGTAATTTGTGCATCTCAAACTTGGCCTCTATTAACCTGGAAATTGTCTAGTAGTATGTACCTTTTGAACATTGAAATAGACTACGTACTAATGGGACATCAGTAATTTGCCAGAAGGAAAAGGAAAGTGCAGCAACAAAGAAAAGTTAGATTGGTAAAGATTAACATAAAAGCTAAAAGTTGAAGCCCATCTGAAGGAGCATAAGTTGTAGTTCCAGCCTTCAAAATTCAAGTGTGTAAGGATATTTTGTAAGTTCAAATACCCCGAATGAGCCCCAGTGGTAATATCAGCTCAGCCACATCTGTTTAGCTTTACCCGTTGTTGTGCTTGACAACTGACATAAAGCCACACAGGGAAACAAAATATTAAAAGAGCTCCAAGTACTGGCAGTATGGATCGATCTTTTGCCTTGGAGAACTTTGAAAGTAAAATATCATTTTTGGTTCTTGGAGTTGTGATACGCTAAATTTGTTACGAGAAATGATGAACCAATTTACCATTTTGGCCTAATCTGTGCCAAGTGACTTGGTTATAGTAAGGCTACAACGACTATCAAGTCTTTGATAGAACATGTGTAACATAATAATATTAAATATTATGTAACACCAATTCAAGGCATTGGTCGACAAAAAGTAAAATGAGCCATAGATGTGATTCTCATTTAAATACTTCTGAGAAAAATAATATAAAGAAATCATATTTAAAGGCCCCTGGCATGTAACAAGCAATTTGCCAATGCTACAAAAAATCATGGAAGATAAGGCAATAGTGAACAAAAACATTTGCCAATCACTCAATTACATTGAATAAGGATCAGATAAATACCTGAGGATTAGATTCCTCTGCATTTGTATCAGTATGCCTTCTCTTCAGCAGTGCTTCCTTAACCAACAAGACCTGGAACCAGAACTCGTTGCTTGTATGACCTTTCCACTTGGAAGATTCAGGAACTTCTCCAATTTCAGGATCATTAGAATGTTTTGCCGCATGATTAATCCAATTCAACATTCCTGAGAAACATGAAGATTCTCTTTTTCTCTTGCGAGAACCAAATACATTCTCAATAACACTCATGGCCGACGCAGCTCTCTGAATCACCTCTCCGTTAGATGTCACTTTATTTTTACCATCGCGGGCAAAGAATTTTTCATCGTCATCATATTCATTATTTGATTTTTCAGGTGCTTTATAAAGGACCTTCTCGACAATCCCCTCGGCAGATGCCAAAAAGACGTAGTCGTCGTCAATCTTAGAAACGGATCTTTCATCGCCATTGTAAAGGTTACCGTTCCTGTTTTCAGCATTGTAACTTCTTCGTGTTGTGTAATCATTGGTTTTATTAACACTTTCAGTAGTAAGCATTTCAAAATCAACCTGACCATTTTTCGAAGGAAGCAAATTAGCATCTTTCTTTTTCTGACACCTACGGAGCAACAACCTCCTAAACCTTGTCTCCAACTCCTTTGACAACAAATCAAGTCGGCGAACAACCCCACCCTCTCGTTTCTCCAAGTTTCCTTCTTTACATAACTGCCTTAGCCAATGATCAAATTCAGCCAAATACTTAACATAAACCAACTTCACAAATGCAACAGCCCCAACATCCAACCCACAATGCTCTGCAATAAAGCCCCACAAATTCTTGCTCGAAACGCGGTCATATCCCCCTATTTTCCTCACAATCCAGTAAAGTTTAAACAAATCCAGAGGCTTCCCACTACCGGTCATAACTGGAAGAGGCCTTACACATTTTTTCTCAGTTACCTCACTTAGAAAAACAGAAAGAACTTGATCAAACAAGCTCTTTAACCTATTCTTACTACAGCCATCAATGCCATTTACTTCTACGGTAAGATTAATACCAGAACCACTCTGATTTCCTTTATATACCTGAGACTCATCATTTAAACTTGACCATGCTTCCATTAACTCAAAAAGATTGTACCTTTTCTGGGGTTTTCAAGCACAACCTATGTTAATCAAGAAATGACTAAATCCATAATCCAAAAAAAATAAAGAGGCTACAAAAATGCTGATAAAAAGCAGTAAAAGAAAAGTTAAAACAGGATAAAATAAAAGTGATACAATCTATAAACTTGAGGTAGAGTTACCTAGGGGTGTCAATGGATATTTAAAAACCGACTAAACTGACCAAATTGTATCGTACCGAGTCGATTTTTAGGTTTCTTTTAATAAAACCGTAGGTTTATATATAAATCTATAAATGTACCGATAGTTAGGGTAGGTTTTTAATTTTATGAAAAAAAATCGAAAAAATACTGAAACGTACCGAATAAATAATTTATATGTGAAAAATATATTTATATATTAAGTTTAAAAATAACAAAGCATTAAATTTTTCTTTAGGCCTTGAAATTATGAAAATGTTTACAAGTCAACAAGTAATTAATGCTCAAAATCCTAATTCCCAAACTTATTATGCTACTCCTATCAAAACTAAATTATTTCATGCATATTCACTAGCAAGACACAAGGTATTCTAGCGATTATGAGTAGCAAACTACAATGTATCAAATATGTTTTCTTTCGTATGATTTAGATTTATCTTTTTGAATATTTAATCTTTTATGGACTTTATTCTTGAGTTCCAACTTGGTTAATATCTTTCCACTTTTCTTTGTCTTTACTTGATTTCTTTTACGCTAATGTAGAATAGTTGATGAATCTATACTATGGTCATCTTTCATGTTTTCTTAATTCATTACCCTTTAAACAGTATTTTTTTTAGTGTGTTTTGCAAAGTCCTATAAAAGTACATATACTATTGCATTCTACTTCTACTTGTGACTTTTACATGACATTTAAAAAAATACCGAAAACTAACCGAACCGTACCAATACCGAAGAGAAACCGACATGATTGAGACAGGAGCAGCTCAATAAATATGGAGGCCTAAAGAAAAATCTCAATGAGGGGCCTTTTTTTATATAAAAGGAAAAATTCATATATAATTTCATTTAAATTCTGTATTTCTAGTTTTTCATATGCAAAGTTATTAATAATTTTATCTAATCCATTTAATTTCTCTTGAGATATACACGTTGTGGGACTATATTAAGGTTTTAACATTTATTGAGTTATGAATTAATAATCGAATCTTTTCTCAATTTATGGTCTAGAGAGTGATTCCCAAAAAGATATTTTTTCTCAATTTATGATTAACAATTTAATCCTATTTTTTTACTATGAAAATTTGTACTTTCTCATTTAAAACACTAAATATTATTCTAAAAATAAATTAATATATAACCTGTTAGAAAAATTTGGGGCCCCAAAAATTATGAGGCCCAAAAGCAATTGCTTTAGCAGCCTTACCCTTGGGCCGGCACGGTTGAGACGGTTTTAAAAAGTCTAATTTTTGTTATACATAATAGAATAACCGAAAAATTGGTATGGTATAAATTTTATAAAATAACCGGCCAAACCGAACCATTGACAACTCTAGAGTTATCCGATACCTGTGATGTGCTGGTGGGAGATAGCAGGTACCTGGTGGAATAGCCGAGTTACACGCAAGCTGACCGAGACACCACCACCGTCATCAAAAATAAAAAAATAAAAGAAATAAACTTGAGACTCATCATTTAAATTTAACCAAAGCTTCCATTAACTCAAAAAGATTATAATTTTATGGGGTTTTCAAGCACAGCCTACATTAATCAAGAAATGACTAGTTCCATTTACATAACAAGAATCAATACAGAGAGAGAAAAAAAATATAGGCTAAATAAATGTTGATAAAAGCTGAAAAAGGATCAACAACAACAGAAAAAAAAAAAAAAAAAAAGTAATGGCAATCTATACTAATTGAGCTGTTTTATTGGAATTATTTACCTTTACAAGTGCTGTTTTATAAAATTTCTTCAAGCCCACCGCCACCTTTCATTTTGTAATATTTTTTACCCTTTTCTTGTACAGCTATGGAGAAAATACAAGAACCCCAGCTGAGATTAAGGAGTGAAAAACTATTCCCTTTTTTTTTTTTTGTGGAAGGTTTGGGTGGGGGGGGGGGGGGGGGTTAAAGGATGTATGAAAATTATTATGAACAGAAGCAGCTGGTTTTTTGACAGCTCAAGAAATGGAGTTGACAGGTGTTTTAAGGGTTTTTTGATGTCTGAGATTTTGTGAATTTGCAACAAAACATTCTTGGAAAAATCAAATTAGGAAAATGAAAGATTAGGGATTGATATAATCTAAACCTCAATGAACCCTAACAATTAAATATTGTAGGAATGGTAAAAGAATATATAAACAAAGTTTTATAGGATGATGAAAATAAATATTGCTTGGTCCATCCCCTTGTGTCTTTTACCTCATCTTGAGATTTGATCATCACCGTTGGATTAATCGATTTGGAAAAATATACTTTATTCGTTTCAAACAGAATAAAAAATTACTAAAATAGGAGATAAAATTACTAAAATAGGAGATAAAATTTTTAAAATTCGTCTTAATCATATTAATGTAAATTTATGTAATTTTAAAGTAGATAAACTTCTATAAATTACTTTTCTGGCACATAATTAAGAAAATTGTTTAATAAATATTAATTATGAGAAGAATTTGAGTAAATTATCATTATGTTTTCATTTAATGAGTAATTAATGACAATATGATGAAATTAGAGGAACTTTTATGTCGGAGATTTTGTGAATTTGCACAAACGTTCATGGAAAATTAAATTAAAGTTAGAAAAAAAAGATTAATTTTCTGGAAACATGATATAATACGAAGTAGTAATTATAATATATACCTTATTGAAGCCTAACATTTAACTAATAGTAGGAAATGTTAGAAGAATATATGAAATTTTATACTCCCTCCGTTTTAATTTATGTGAATTTATTTCCTTTTTAGTTCGTGCCAAAAAGAATGATATTTTTTTCTATTTAGAAAGAATTTACCTTTATGCAATAATTTATAGCCGCACAAAATATATGTGTCTCATTTTATACCACAAGTTCAAAAGTCTTTTCTCTTTTCTTAAATTTTGTGCTCAATCAAATAGTTTCACATGAATTGAAACGGGGAGTAATGATTATCACTGTTGGATTAATTAGTTCGGAAATTATACTATTCCGTCTCAAAAAAAATGAAGGGGTTCAGAGTAGAAGTAATAGACCTTTTTACTATCTTTTAAAAGCAAACTTCATTTATGGCCATTCGGCACAAAATTAAGACAAACGATAGTCTATTAAATTTGATTGCAAGTTATAGCCAAAAACTTATTATATTGGTTACACACAAAAAATATGTTGACCCGTTTGATCAACTCTTCAAGTTGTAAAGTAGAGTTTTTAATCTATTCGGATCTAATACTCTTTATTATTTCTCCACCATAAATTATTAAATTTTTAAAAATAAATCAATTTTCTTATTTAACTCCATTGATTTGCAGGATTTAGTAGACAGCTTAAAGTTATTTCAAAGTCGATCACTTCTTTTTTAATAACCGAAGAAATGGAGAAATGAAATGAAAATTTCATATAACTAAAATCAAAAGCACCAACTTACGATGAAATAAGCAAGTTTTAATTTCTCTCTCTCTTCTTTTTTTCTTCTAAAGGCTTCGTCTTTATATTCCCCTAATCTGAATAAGTGTCACATTTTACTTTTTAAGGACAAGTTGGACAATTTTGAATTAGTCTCATATTTTATGGATAAAAATTAAAAGGTATAAAATACCCTTTAAATATTCGTCATAGAGATACCCAATTTTTCAGATTATGAATAATGAGTTCCTTAAATTTACTAACACTTACAATTAGCAAAAAGAAATTTATGCTTGTTTAATATAAACTAAAAAATAGCTCAAATTTTAAATAAAAATAATAATTAGAGTAACATGAGTCTTGTGAGTTGTGATTTAATAGAATTACTTTAATCTTTTTGTGAGGTGGACCTATTATTTTTTTTCATTACCGTTCTTTGATTTTGTTTTAATTGAAATGTTAGCAGCTTCTTAATTATAAATTTTTATACAAAATAGTCTATACACGTTCAATAGATAAGGTTAAGGTAAAAGACTAATATATATACACTTTTATACATCATATAACAATCTATACACGTTGGATAGATTAAAGTGCTCGGGATACAAAATATATACAAAATAAACTGCCACTATATAAAAAATATACAATAAACAGTCACTATACAAAATAGACTGTCACTATACAAATTTACGGTGTGGGATAATACTGATATGTTGTATACAAAATAGACTGTCGTTATACAAAATATATACAAAATAGACTGTCGCTATACAATTTATATACAAAATAGACTGTCACTATACAAAATATATAAAAATAGATTGTCACTATACAAAATATATACGAAATAGATTGTCATCATACAAACAATATACAAAATAGACTGTCACTATACAAAAAATATACAATATAGACATTTCGGGCTATTAAATGTAATTGTTTGGGCCAAAGGGACATTTCGTGTCAATGGAGAAAAACATGGGCTATTAAAATTTTGAGGGGTTATAGAGGGTCATTTATCATCTTTTTAAATATAAAGTCGGATATTAATTTATTAATTGCTTTAATATAATATTTACAAAATCAAAAACTAGATAAGAATACTATAAATCACGTCTTTTTATAATTTGACATTAGGTTATCGTATTTACAGCCGAATCTTGTAATAATATGATCTTCGAAAAGGGAAACTCTTATCCTAGATTTGGAAATTAACTGTGCAATTTGGGTATAATGGATAAGATAAGGTGAGAAATTTATGTTCACGAATTAAATGGGGATTGAGTTTCTATCTAATATTTCGTAATAAATTTTATTCTCATTGTCTCCTTTCCCGTTCTCCTTTCCTAATTCACTCGTGTAATAGAGAAATAGCTTTAGGGAAGAAATAGGGGTCGAGGTATTACAAATTTTAATCTTGCGTGTTAAACCAGTCTTAAATGTCAAATTACAAGACATGTCACATGTTGAGCCATCATTAGATTTTTGTGTAATTCGATTTATTAAAGTTATAAATGGCTGGTAATGTTTTCCATGATATCTGATCTTTAATTGTGGGAACACTCTTCCTTTTTCCTTTCTTTTTATTTAAAAATAGTTTTTCTATTTTTAGTTTTTTCAACGCAAAGCATCATACAAGTTTTTTTTTTTATGCTCCAGAATTTTACCATACTTCATTTATTTATCCCTTTGTCTATGGAGGGGAATAGCTCGGGTAATTTACCGGCTTCGGGTATTAAAATTGAGGGTCGGTTATTTGCTTTTTAGCTTGCCGCGTGTCCCATTTGTCTAAATTAGTAGCAAATCGGTGTCGTAGTATAACGGTAAGGTATAATTGGATGGATACTCAAATGTATGCTCTATTTAAACTATTTTGAATAGTACAGAGGTATATTTGACATTTTTTTATTTATTTATCTCAATTATTTCAAAATCATTGTTATTGGAAATAAATCATTTAATGCTATATACCACAAAGTTATGGTTTGTCAGTGTCAGACTGTCAGTAGAGAATTAGTTCTTCTTGATTCAGTTCGATGGTATTATAGACTTGTTTTATTTGACCACCAAAGATGTGGCGTAGCGGATGGGTTGCTTTTTCCTTAACCAAAGTTCTCGAGTTCGAGTCATGGGTAGGAAAAAATTCTTAGTATAGAGCATTACTTCCCGAATGGGGCCCTATGCGACGCGAATCCGGATATAGTCGAACTCTAATGCGGATACCATGTGAGAAAAAAAAAATACTAGTTTTATTTGTGGCCTCAAGTTGCTATATTGCCCATCATTTCCCCAATATTTACCTGTCAAATTACTGATGCTTTAAAGATATATAAGCCAATCCAGAGTTAATAGAAATGAGGAGTAATCCAATTTTGTCAAAAAGAAATATGCACAGAAAACTTGGGGATTTATTTTCTACCTTACAAGTCTCTTTATCTGAAAATATCTGGATCCAATATCTGCATCTTATGGTAAATTATGGAAGCAGCATTTCTTCGATATTAACATAAATTTACTATAATTATGTCATATATTAAGATAAAAATCAATTTAATGATAGGAGCGTATGATTTTTGCAGCCCATACGACTTGACAAGTAGAGCAAAAAAAAACATGGTAAACCAGATCTAAGTATTTAAGTGAAAAAAGGTATAAGGAACAAACTAATCGAATCTCGACAGAGAACTCTAGATTATCAATAAAAGAAGAAACGAACAGGACAAAACTAACCCCCTGAGAATGCTTTATATATACCACAAGGCTACGGATGGGAAACTTTATACGTAAAAAAACTGCAAAATTGCACAAAGTTTCAATGCAAGTGTGGTTTTGTACACAAAAATGGAGGAGTTCCTATACTGCATATTTACAAACAAAGAAAATAGAGCTACCAATTCATAATCAAATGACCAAAAAAAGAAAAAGAAAAAGAAAAAAAAGAGACTTGTGTATGGGTGGGAGATACAGAGATGCACAAAAATCTGCAAATTTGGAAATGCCATACAACTTACAAATGATGAATAACCTATATTTCGTGGATAAAAAGGGATATTCACAATGGAAAACGAACCTATGAAGCGTATTGAAACCAAATTTTCCTTTTTCCTTTTTTTTAAAAAAAAAAACTTTTCAACCATTATCCTAATTATTTCCCACAACCAAGCTGAATGATTTGAAGCAAACACAAGGAAACATGTGAAGAAACTACGGCTAAAGCTGTTAACTGCCATGGGCACAAAAGGTATTGAACAAACACTTCTTGGCATACAACAAAAGTCACTTCCGCGACCGACTGCCAATAGCAGAATTCTCGTTGTTATCCATCAATTGCAGGATTAAAAACCGTTTCCTACAACCAATGAAAAGAGGACAATAAGTCTGATGCATCATAGCAGTAACCCATATTACCAGTCAATGCAATCTAGTGAGGTTCCTATAATTTAACACAAACCTGATCACAAACGGGGCAGGTGTCACTTCTCTCCATCCACTCAAGAATGCATGAAAGATGAAAATGATGCTCACATTTTGTGCTCATTTTTGGATTCTCAGCATCATATTCTGCAATGAGGGCAGTCATTGTTCAGTTTCTAGTTGAAGCTAGAAGCAAGGAGTTGGGAGCGACAATGCTACAAGCTATTTCTCACCTTCAAGACAGATGGGACACTCTTCTTGTGGGGGTAAGAATACAAGGATATTGGATTTTTTGAGTTCCTCGGACTCCTCGAGTTCATCTTCCACTTCCTTTGAAGCAGCAAGCTGGACGTCTGCTTGCACGATGCCTTCAGACTCCTTATTATCCTTCTCTGCAGCTTCGACAGCATCTGCTGTGTTCAGCGCAACACCAGTTTCAGTGCTTGTTTCCTGAACTGCTGCCTCGTTCTTGATACCATCTTGATTACCTGGTGGCGTCCTGGGCCTACCCACATATGTTTCATAAGGCATTGGCATTGGAGGTGGTCTATAAGTGTCAGGACTTGAGGTGTCCAGATTTGTATCAACCAAAAGCGCAGTGGAGAGTGCTGCAGCAGTGACATGATGAGATGACAAGGGCTCGCGCTCTTCCGGCACTGTGGGATACTGTACAAATCTTCAAGTTAAAAAGTCTTTTTGTGGCACAGCACAAATTCAGAAGGATTGTGAAAAAGTTAATCCCATTAAAATGGAAAGGGTTTTGTTCCACTAACGGAGAGCACTCAGCACATAATAGCGAATTTCGGTTACTAATGCTAAAAAGTATAATTCATCATCTTATATTCCAACTCTTTTTCTTTTACCTTATCCTCTCACTTTCCTGATTAAAGACACTGCTGATGCAATTTGAAATACCAGCTTCTCTATTAAGGACCTGTGTACTTTTCTGAATTCAAGAGAATGAAGCATTTGCATGGATTTGGGACCATATAGTGGACTTTATTCAAAATAAATCATAATAACCTCTTGCAAAATCTAAAAAAATAGGAGGAGAAAAGGGACTGTAGGTTTTGTCAATGGAATGAACCAATTACCTAACATACAGGGAATAGAACTGCAATAGAAATCAAAGGTGCTTTCTGAAAAGAGCTTATATGGAGCATGGAAATGACGGGAGGATGGGAAAAAGGAAAGATAAGAACCCTATATTAAAGAACAAAGAGTCCAACTAACTATATCCAGGTTGTTATATGATGCCACAACATGCAACATACACAGGAACGAGTTCAAGAACCACGTTTATCAACCTATGAAGCATGAACAAGACATTGTTGAGTAATGCTTCTGGACAGGGGACACTCACCAGACTGAAAATTGACGATATCAGTTGGTGCCCGAATTCTTTTTACTTTCAGACTTCTCCCTAAAATAGCACACCAAATTTACTAGTTATTCCCCATTAAAATTTTTAGAACATACTATAATTCAGAAAAGTGGAGTTGGCATGGTTTTATGTAAAAATAA
This sequence comes from Nicotiana tomentosiformis, assembly GCF_000390325.3. Classification (NCBI taxonomy): domain Eukaryota; kingdom Viridiplantae; phylum Streptophyta; class Magnoliopsida; order Solanales; family Solanaceae; genus Nicotiana; species Nicotiana tomentosiformis. Next base: position 136,203,561 of record NC_090819.1, read on the forward strand.
CAAGAGAAAGGTGCCAGCTTTGATTCATCTTCATACCCTCTTCGCACCTTCGGTCCCCGATATTCGACGTCACACATTTAACTTCTGATTCACAAACTTTACAGACTTGGTCTAATACAGCAAGAATAGCTAATTCCAGAACTCCATTAATCAGTAACATTCTCATGCTTGCCTTGCATAAAGGGGCATATTCATCCTTTAAGTTTTCTTTTAAATAAAAGAATTTTGCATAAAGAATATGTATGTAACAAAATTTCTGCTTCCCATCAAAAAATGAGCCTTAGAGACAAACGAACCCTCTGGCAAATATCATGCATCAGCAACATAGCCGTGGATCAATATAATTGCTAAAGTTAGCTATTCCAGTTTACGATTGGAGTTAATCTACAGACACTGACGAATTGAAGGTTAAATTAAATATGGAACCCGGATAGAAGAAAGACTAAAGATGGAAACAAAGGGGCCAGAACTCAATTCTGCTCTAACAATAAATTCAATCTTCAAAGAGACTTTGAACCAGAAAGCTGTGGTTAGACTACTCAGAAATTACAAGGTAAATGGCAGTTGGAATGAGGATATAACACTTACACGACAGAATGAAGGTGAACCATTCAATTCCACTCCTTTCGAAGCACAACAACAGCAGCAATTACCCATTTCTGATAATTTATCTAGGTCAACCGCCTGAAGTGGTTAACCCTTTGCTCATTTTCTCTCTACACCATTACAAGATAATACTATAATTATCAGATATGTAGCAGATTTCAAAAACCAAAGGTATACATCATACAATAAAGTGCAAGTTAACAAAATGATATGGAGAAGCACTGGTATGACCGGAAGAAGCAACTAATTCTGATTGTAAGACACAAATTACTCACTAGAAAAGACCAGTATGTTCTATCTTATGGCAGGACTACTCTGAAAATTCGTGAAGCAAGGAGCAAATCATGAAAAGAAATATCATCTCCAAGCACAACCACCAAAATAGCATCACGAAAGTTGACCTCAATATTTCAACTCAACTGACAAGATTACAATGTTTACAGAGATGTAAAATCAAGTCGCATTTTGTAGAGGCTAGCAAAATGAAAGTGAACCTTTCACTTGATCCAGATTTTCATCTCAGGTGATCGGATTAGACGGGAGATGCCAATGTTGAGTTGTAGAACTAATTAACTATGTATAAATAGTGACGTTGGAAGAACAGTAGAACTGTGCATGTGACCTCTGTAATTCACAAACAAAGGATGAAACTGATTTCAGTATGCCCCTGAAAAAAATTTCTAAATCTCACCCTAGGCAGAAACACCAGTCTAAAATGCCACCACTATAAACATTCAGACAACAGGGTAAAAAACGGCTAATAGATTAGGGGGTTGACTTCAGGAGAGCTACAAATTACAATAGATTGCGGTCATGACATCTCTCTTTTATGAACATACAACAACTTTGCCTCAATCCCAACCTAGTCGAGATTATGAATCCTTCATCTCCATTCCAAACCCTTGTCATTTAAATATTGCTAAGTACCTTGTTTTTTAAGGCAAATAAGGTTCTCTAAAACTAGATGGTCTAAATCACACTCTTATCTCTGCTCAGATCTAATACAAGTGCAACAACAAATAAATCTTAATCCCAACTAGTTGGTATCACCCATATAAATATATTGCTTCCACTGTGTCAGATTCTTAGCTAAGTCCGCATTGATTCAGGGAGGATGTAGATTTTTTTTCACAATATTACTTCATACTCCCTTCGTCCCAATTTATGTGAAGGTGTTCAGATTTCGAGAGTCAAACGAATTATATTTTGACCGTAATTTTTTCAGATGCCTTTTAAATATTCTAAATTATTAATTATTGTGCCTTATAATACTTTTTACGTAGTTTCCAAATATGTAAATTTTATTTCGAAAAATTAAAAGATTTTATGTCCAAATGCATGGTCAAAATTACAAGGATTAAATCTCGAAAAGCAAAAAGTATAAATTGGAACAGAGGAAGCATAATTTTAGGTTCATCCCATCCCCGTCAAGCATCTTCAATCAACTATCTTTTGTTATAAACCAAGTTCAATAGTGTATTTATTTCTGCAAGCTGATTCCACAAGAGTGCACTGATACAAAAAGCAACTCCTTAAAAGACTCAAGGTCAAAGAAAGATTAAGTTACAGGTTTACAGATATTGTAGCTAGGTCTCTAACCAACTGAAACCAAATAACTGGAGATTTTCTGTACATATCTGAAATTACATTGATCAACTGCAGGTTTACATAAGAAACCACAATATAGAACACATTAACTTTTTAGCAATATTCATCCAATTCATACTAATCTATTGAGGTGAATTTGATCCAAGACGACACTAGGATTTCGTGAGCATGTAAAATTCTACAAGAGAATTGAGAGAAACTCAGTAGCTTAATATCTGTTACCTCAAATTTCAAACAGCTTCAACAACACAACACAAATACGCCTCAATCTCTAGCTAGTTAGGGTCAGCTTATAAAACCCCAAGGCGGGTGAAAACTCAAAATTTTGAATCTACAGTGTCAATCATAAATCAGTAAATTAGCAAACAATCTTACAGCCAATAAACTAACCCAACAAGCCCTAATCCCAGTCAAATACTCCTTAGCTCTAAAATGAATACTCCAAACATCACATTAAACAATTAATCACACCATAATCCAACTTTCCTAATTGAATTTCCACAAAACTGATTCAAAACTAACAAAATCAAACACTATAAATTAACAAGTAATCCTAAAAGCAAAATTTAGGGGAAATAATACAGTTTCTACAGTTCCATATCCATAATCAGCTACAAAAATTAACTACGGAGAGCAGAAAAAAGTCAAAAACCACCGATTTCAAGCTGAAAAAACAAAGTCTACCATATAAACACTATAGAAGCTTACTGTAATCAATCCTTATGAATCAAATAAACTCAACAAGCAAAAAATTGCAGATAAATTTTGGACAAAGATACAGAAGAAGATTGAAACCTATAGAGATAGGAAGGTGTACGTTTAGATTATTACCTGTGTTGTGTGATTGAATTGGTGATGACTCGGAAAGAGCAGAAAAACGGTGAAAAAGTTTGTGGGTGGGGGTGGGGGTATACGACGGGGGTGGGGGAAGGAAGAGGCAAAGGCGTTTGGGCACTTGTGCTTCTTTTGTGCGAGATGACTTCCTTTGCCAAATACCACGTCTTCGTTTTTTGGAATTATATCAAAACGACTTCTTTCACTATACTCTATAATATTGGTATTATAATTTATTTTATTAGGAATATGAACATGGTAAGTTTACTTACAAAGATGATTATGGCTTGGCTCTTTTTTCTAAACTTATTGCACCAAACTTTTCTTATCATTTTTTTCACATGTATTCTATGTTTACTTTGACGCTCGATTAATATTAATTAGCGCCAAAAATCTCACTTTAAAGAATAAAACATTTTCTGTCAAACTTAATTTTATATTCAATTAACTTTTGGATTCAGTATCGTTTATGGATTCGGCTGAACACATTAACTTTTATTTAAATCATATATTTATTTATAAAAATTTATGAAATATAAATAAATTATTAATTTAAAATCTAGTAACTTAAAATAATTATAATTTCGAAATCATACACTTTATTAGTAGTACTATATTATTAAAGGAGTCGTACTTATTCATTATTAAAATGTGGGAATTGGAAAGGCCTTGATTTATTCTTTCTTTTGGAATTGTACGGGGCAACGACTAACGCGTGAGCGTATGAAACTCCTTGGACTCACCAATTGGGATGAAACGAATAGTTTAATATGATAAATGTAAAATTCATTATTTTTCTAATATGTTTGCTTTAGATTTAATGTTTGTAATTCAATATTGTCAAAACTAACGTTGAGAACTTTGACAATGAAGACATTTTTAGTGGGCGTTTTTGTAAAATTCCGAAAAAATTAAAAAAAAATTCAAGTGAAAATAGTATTTGAAAATTAGAGTTGTATTTGGACATGAATATAATTTTGGGTTGTTTTTGAATTTTTGTGAGTGAGCTGAGCGAAAATTTTGAAAAATAGCCTTTTGGAATTTTTCAAATTTTCGAAAAATTTCAAAATTCATCTTTAAAAATTGGAAATTTTATGGCTAAACACTGATTTCGAAAAAAAGTAAAAAAAAAAAAAATTATGGCCAGACGGACTCTTAATATTATACTGAAACAAAATTAAATGGAGCCCGTAAAAATTTATATAATTGACTCAAACTTATTTGGAGTTGCGATGTAACAGTCATTATGCTTTATCCAAGTAAAAAAAAGTAATCCTGTTTTAAGTATTTTTAGGCTGAGACTCAACCTTTTGTAACTTTATCTTTTACTCTAGCATAAGAACAATCTGCCTTAATTTATGTGTTATATTTTAAGTATGTCCCAAAAAGAATGTCATACTTCCTTATTTAAAAATAATTCAATTTTAGACTTTTTACATTATCATTGATAAGATGATTTATAACCACTCAAATATCTATGATTTATTTTAGATTATAAGTTTCAAATTTTTTTTTTCTTTCTTATACATGCCGAATCAAACACCGCTACATAGATTGAAAATAATGAAATAATAATGTGCAAAACTCAAGTTGAAGCTAATACTAAATATAAATACTTAAAAATATTTTTATAAAAATATAATTCAGTTTGAAAATAGTGAATACGCTTATTATAAAAATTTAATTACCAAGGGCTTCATCCAAATCGAATACGCTTATACTTACTGTAATTAAGAAGGTAGCAAAAGTTGCTTGGCTGACTAGTGTATCTTCAATAAATATTTGCTCGTTTATATCAAATAATTTAATTTAACTGTTAAAAAATAAAAATAAGAAAACATATTACGTAGTAAATGAAAAATACTGTAGTGGTGGCTTGTTGGGGCGGCGTTTGACGAGATGAGTCGTCGCCTTAGCTAAATGTCACTGTCGTCAATATTTTCTGAATTTTAGGCGGTAACTAAGATAGCCGCGTTTCTTGCCTACATTACCAACATTTTAACAGTATTCTATTATTTATTGCTTACATATTAGTATTACAGGATTGACATATCAATAGAAAGTTTATGGGAAAAACAAAAGAACTTTATTCGTTTGGACAGCACAACATTTTTTAGTACTAAAATTTTTCAAAGAAAACAGAGTAAACTACAGTATGTATTTGGTTTTTCATAAATCAAGCCAGTTTTTTCTTTTTTGGAAAAATAAAAGCAATCTAATGGTAGTATTTCACAAAAAAAGTAATATAAATATTACCCGAAGATATTTTCTACAAAAGTCAACGCCAATAACTTTTTCCAAACTGTTCACCAAAATATTACAAAAACCTTCTTTACAATAACTAATTAAAAGTTAAAACCAAATACAAACGCCTTAAATCTTTCTTTCTTTTTCTTTCTTTTTAAATTTTGAAGAAAAAGGGTCAATCTCTTTTTGACTTCGTAAGAGTTAATCACATTAAACTCTAGCTACGAGTTTTTTTAAATCTTTATGCAAGCATAAAATGTATTTTTCATGTTGTACCACAAATATATTCTATAAAATTTCTATAGTCAAGTTGATAGTTGAACTCGATACGTTAATTCTTATCAGATTAAGATAAAGAAAAGCATAAATTAGTTGTTGAAGCAAGTTATGCAACACAAAGATGACATCATATTAGAAGTAAATTCTGTTCTTGCTGAATAAGAAATGTAAGCGAAATATACAAGTTCCAAAATATGTAGGATAATCTATAATAATGGGATCAACTTACTTATCAACAAAATAAAAAAAATAAAAAATTAATACGACCAACAGAATTGTGGTATTCTATAGTGGAGAACAATTATTTTAAGCCGAAAAAGTACCTTTCATGATTAATATAAATTATTATCTCAATAAGTTACCATCCCAACTAATGATGTATCTAATGGAGTTGTAGTAACATTATTATCATCATTATATTTTCTTTTTTCTTGAAAGAGTGGATGGGCTTAGTTTTTTTAATGAAAACTCAACGCAAATAGTCGTCCACCCAACAACTTAAACTAAAAATAATCAATAAATATATAATATATGTACAATTAATGTATAATGTATATATATCGGCTAAATAAATAAGCAGTGAATTTGACTGGCTATTTATGTAAAGATTCCGTGTTTATTATATTCAAGACTGGTATCAAACCCCTGGTTTGTCCAAAAGTTGAAAACCTTATCTCGAGCCCAATTTAGAGTCTTATCAGCCCAAATATTTTGTGGGCTTCGTAGTCGAGGCCCATTTTAAGATATGCTTGGTTTATTATGAAGGATCCATTGACATGGGGTAGTTGTGTTTTATTTTCTTAGAATTGTTGGCGGCTCGACGATCTTTATTCTAAATGTTTACCGAAGTGGAGCTCAGAGAATGCAATCTGTCGTTTCCTTTGTAGTTGTCAGCTCATTCTTGATATTTTTTTCCTAACAAGCGAAAACATAAATGGAGAAAAGAATCTTTAATTCACATAAGCTAAATTACCCCAAGAAACCCACAATTTATTGGAACTAATACTACGATATGTTAATACTAACTTATCTAATAACAAAACGAAGTAGGAGGATTTACGACGTGTCAGCCATTCTTCTCCTAGTATATTTGTCAATCATTTGCTCTTTTTTTAAATGATATTAGGTACTATAATAAAGATCAAGGCATGATTTGTTGCTGTTACCATTACATAATGTTTGTCGAGTGTCTTTTTATTCTTGTTCACGACTTAGGTTTCTGTATAGGGATAAGGTGTGACATATAGAAAACTTTTAGACCGATTTTCAATTAATTAAAAATACGAAAACCTTGATCATGAGGTCATAATTAAAATTATCACAAATATAAGCTCGTAACCAGTGGCGTAGCCATATATTTATAACCCGGCTGGTAAAAATGGAGAGGGTACCGAAGCGGGAGGCTCGTAAACGCTACTATATATATATAAAGTCAGCAACACCTTTACGAAATTCCTAAATTTGCCACTGCACGTAATATTACAATTCAAATACTGTTATAAGAAATATCAAATTATGATGGATGTCTACTCTTCTTCCATGAACTTCATCTCAAATGCTTAATGACATATTCAATGACATGTTTTCTATGTTTAATGACATGTTTTCTTCACTTTTCATGCCTATATAAAGGCCTTGTAATAGATAGGAAAATACATACAATTGAAGAAGAAATAAGAATCTCTTCTGTCTTTCTCTATATATCTCTTAGCCTATTTTTCCTTGTTCCATATTATTACTTTGAGTTATATTTTATAACACATTATCAGCACGAAGTTCTAGCCAACTGAGTTGTTATGATGCGGCCAGTGTCGGTGGCGTCATTTAATGTTAATAATATGGTAAGAACGATGACGGTATAAGGTGTACAACGCCAGCATATATTCCGCCATCACGGTTAGCCTTTTCTAATTAGTTTTCAAGTTTCTTTACACTTTGCTATTTATGTTTCCATACATGAACAAACTTGCTTTACGGACTTGAAAGTTCATCAAATTATGTAAGGACTTTTTGTGTAAAGAACGATAAATATTTTTTCTATAACAAGTATTATGTTCCTATGTGTTAATATTAAGAAACACGATGTGAAAACTTTTGAGAGAGCACATATTTTTCCTTTCTATTTTATCACATAACTCTTCCATCTTAAAGTGAGATAATTATCACAAAACACGTAGATTTTAATTGATTATGTGTTTCTATATTTGCTTGATACTTTTTATTTGATTGAGTTCAGTTAATGAAAGTTCGCATATGCAAATTAAATTCAATCGCCACCAATAATGAAAACTCGTCCCATAAGTCTAAAATAAGACATGATGTTACCGTGGAGGTATGAATGGATGTGGACGTGATAATGGACGAAATGATAATCGTCATCATTATGGTAATGAGAACAATAATGGCTCTCAAAATAATCTTTCACTTTGTGAAAGTGATGTTTGCCATTGATATTGCATGAAATTTTATAAAGCACGCATGGATTATTATATTCCATTCCTGAAGTGAATGTGAAAATAATGTGATAATTATTATGAATACATATTCATTCTTGCAAGAATATGAACGTGCTAGTGGTAGTAAATATACCACACTCACCTCGAGAAAGAGGTTTGAAATGAAATAAGAAAATAATATCATTATTATGGCATAAATGGTCAATGGTCACGTACCTATTGTACGGCAAAATATTTTGGCAATGTAATTATTAAAGGACAACAATAATACAAGAAACATATCTTGCATATAATTTTGACCATGACCATAATAGTATAACTTTTTCTTTAAAAGAGATATTCACCATATAGATGTTGATGAATATATGGTAGTACAAAATTAATTGAAGGTTCTGGAAGAGCTACTATAACTCTGCCTAAGGGAACAACACTTATCATAGAGAATGCAATGTTCTCCTCCAAGTTCAATAGGAACTTGTTGAGTTTTAAAGATATCCGCCGAAATTTATTTCATATTGAGACAATAGATGAGAATAATCTCGAATATCTCATCGTTACCAAGAATGTCTCTGGCTAGAAAAGGGTTATTAAGAAGTTCTTATCTTTATATTGTGGCATGTATTGGATAAGAATTAGTGCAATTGAGGCGCATTTTATCGTAAACCAAAAGGTTACTAAATCCAATACTTTTGTACTTCTTCTTGTTATCAAGACAAGTTGATTATTAAACCATCACCAACAAAGATTGGGATTGATTCCTCTGCGTTTTTCGAACGTATACAAGGGAATATTTGTGGACATATTCACCCAGTTAGTGGATCGTTTAGATATTTTATGGTCTTAATAGATGCATCTTCTAGATGGTCTCATGTATGCCTATTGTCATCTCGCAACCTGGCATTTGCAAATTTAATGGCACAAATAATCGGATTACGGGCACAATTTTCCGATAATCCAATTAAGTCTATTAGACTTGATAATGCCACTGAGTTTTCATCCCAGGCATTTAATGATTATTGCTTATCAATTGGGATAAAAGTGGAACATTCTGTAGCTCATGTTCACACTCAAAATGGCCTTGAAAATCTTTGATTAAACGTCTTCAATTGATAGCAAGACCATTACTCATGAAAACCAAGTTACCCACTTTAGTTTGGAGTCATGCCATTTTACATGCAGTAACGCTAATTCGTCTCAGACCGACAAATTATCATAAATATTCCCTGTTGCAATTAGTTTTGGGTTATGAATCTAATGTATCCCATCTAAAATTTTTTGGATGCGTTGTATTTGAGCATGTAACACCGCCATATCGCACCAAGATAGGTCCCCAAAGAAGGTTAGGAATATATGTTGGGTTTGAATCGCCCTCCATTATTCGCTACCTTGAAACATTAATGGGAGATTTGTTCACTGCTCGATTTGCAGATTGTTGATTCGATAAGGCATTTTTTCCAAAATTAGGGGGAGAAATTGGTGAAACCAAGCGTGAAATTTTGTGGAAAAAATACATCATTATCTCATCTTGATCCACGTGCCTTTATTAATTTTGTGAAAAATACATCATTGTCTCATCTTGATTCACGTGCCTCTATTTGTAACAAAAAGGTGCAAAAGATTATCCATTTGCAGAAAATAACAAATCAAATGCCAGATGCATTTATGGATCTGAAAAGGATAACGAAATCACATAACTTTGCAGAGAATGTTCCAATCCATATTGATGTCCATGTTGGAAAATCTTCTAGTGTCATAACTAATGAGTCAAAAGCACACCTAAAGCGTGACAGACCATTGGGTTCTAAGGATCGAAATCCTAGAAAAGAAAAAATAAATGATCAAGATGACACTATGAATGAGTCTCATAAAGAAACCCATGATTTAACCAATCCTGAGATTCTTGAGGAAATCAATGAGACTGAGACTCAAAAAAATAAGGAAATATTAATAAACCCAATCGATATTGAGACAGATTTGAATCGATTGAATATAATATTAGATTATGTCTTTGCATACAATGTTGCATCTAGCATTATGTAAGATAATGAGGATCTTGAACCTCAATCTGTTGGAGAATGCCGACAAAGACGTGATTGGCCAAAATGGCAAGAAGCAATCCAATATGAGTTGGATTCACTTGTGAAACGTGAAGTTTTTGGGCATGTTGTCCAAACACCTAATAGTGTTAAGCTTGATGGCTATCAATGGGTCTCTGTACGTAAAAGGATCGAGAAAAATGAGGTATAAAGATATAAGGCACGCCTTGTTGCACAAGGATTTTCACAAAGGCCTGTCGTCGATTATGAAGAGACGTATTCTCCTGTTATGGATGATATAACGTTTTGTTATCTCATTAGTTTTGTTGTCCATGAAAAGCTTGACATGCATTTAATAGATGTGGTTACAACCTACCTTTACGGCTCACTTGATAATGAGATATACATGAAAATTCTCGAGGGATTTAAAATGCCTGACACACATAATTCAAAGTCCAGAAAAATATTTTCAATCAAATTGCAAAGATCTTTGCATGGTCTAAAGCAATCAGAAAGAAAGTGTTATAACCGTCTTAGTGAATTATTATTAAAGGAAGGTTATATAAATGACGCCATTTGTCCATGTATTTTTATAAAGAAAATAACATCGGAGTTTGTTGTACTTGCCGTATATGTTGATGATATAAACCTTATTGGAACTCCTCCAAAACTCCAAAAGGCAATTGATTATTTAAAGAAGGAATTCAAGATGAAAGATCTCGGAAAGACAAAATTATGTCTTGGTTTGCAAATTGAACATTTGGCAGACATGATTTTTGTTCATCAATCCGCCTACATAGAAAAGGTATTAAAACGGTTTTACATGGATGGAGCACATCCATTAAGTACTCCGATGATTGTTCGATCACTTGATGTGAATAAGGACCTGTTCCGACCTCAAGAAAAGAATGAAGAACTTTTTGGTCCTGAAGTACCATATCTTAGTACAATTGGTGCACTAATATATCTTCCTAATACTACAAGGCCTGCCATAACTTTTTCAGTTAATGTCTTAATAAGATATAACTCTGCTCCTACAATAAGACATTGGAATGGAATCAAACACATATTGCGGTATCTAAAAGGGACTACCGATATGGGCTTATTTTATGGCAATGATTACAATTCTGATCTTGTTGGTTATGCCGATGCTGGGTATTTATCTGACCCACACAAAGCTCGATCTCAAATATGCTATGTGTTTACATATGGAGGCACTGCCATATCTTGGCGATCGACTAAACAATCAATAGTGGCTACTTCTTCTAATAATGCTGAGATAATTGCTATTCATGAAGCAAGTCGAGAATGTGTTTGGTTGAGATATATAATACATCTTATTCGAGACAAATGTGGTTTGAAGTGTGACAAACTACCCACAATTTTGTATGAAGACAATGTAGCATGCATAGCCCAATTGAAGGGAGGATTCATAAAAGGAGATATGACAAAGCACATTTCACCAAAGTTATTTTTTTCACATGATCTTCAAAAGAATGGTGATATCAATGCACAACAGATTCGTTCAAGTGATAATATGGTTGATTTATTCACCAAATCTCTACCGACGTCAACCTTCAAGAAACTAGTGTACAAAATTGGGATGCAAAGGCTCAAGAATGTGAACTGATGCTCTCATCAGGGGAGTTAATACGCGTTGTACTCTTTTTTCCCTTACATGGTTTTGTCCCACTGGGTTTTCCTTGCAAGGCTTTTAATGAGGCAACCAAAAAGCGTATTTCTAAACATGTGTACTCTTTTTCCTTCACTATGATTTTTTTTTTCTAATAAGGTTTTAACGAGACACATTATCTATGAACATCCAAGGGGGAGTGTTATAAGAAATATCAAATTATGATGAGTGTCTACTCTTCCTCCATGATCTTCATCTCAAATGCTTAATGACATATTTTCTATGTTTAATGACATATTCAATGACATATTTTCTTCACTCTTCATGCTTATATAAAGGTCTTGTAATAGATAGGAAAATACATACAATTGAAGAAGAAATAAGAATCTCTTTTTTCTTTCTCTATATATCTCTTAGCTTGTTTTTCCTTATTCCATATTGTTACTTTGAGTTATATTTTATAATAAATAAAACTTTTTAGCAACTGAACTACTCTAACTAAAGCTTAGAATCCATAATAGGAGAAAGTGACGAATAAATGTACATCCTTACTTTACCTTTCTAATTTGCTGTTTGACTTCACACAGAAACTAAGGTTTAATTTTTGTAAATCAACAAACAGAAATGATTTAATATACGAAGCTCCCTATCCCATTAATTATAAATTCCAATTATTGGTGGGTGGGGGACAAAGAGGGTCCACTATAAAACTGAAATAATAGAGCAAATCCAAAGAAGCCCCCCTAACCTTTTGCACAAAATCTTTTGTAGGGACCAATAATAGAATTCTTTTGGTACCAACTTAATAACGTGAAGAGAAAGGTACTCTTCTCAAACACTCGATAAAAATTCAAAATTTATTTCTTTTCTAATTTCGAATGGTATTGCAGTCCGATTAAATTCAAATTAAATTAAAATGTACCATACCGGAGGTAAAGCAGGGGCAAGCTACATTGTGCTAAGGGACCACCTTTCAACAAAAAATTAACTATGTATATAAATTAAATATTAGGTGTTAGAGATATACAACATATATTAAATGGTCTTTGTCGAAATATTTTTTTCAGTTCTTTAGTTTGAATATCCTTAAAAAATTTCTGATTTCGCTACTTAGTAAACTGTTCCCTAACCAAATACTCAAATTTTAAACCCGAGAGGCCGAGACGTATATAATTAAGAACGAAGAGGCCGAGACGTATATAATTAAGAACGAAGATATACTTACCGGACCACCCAACTCTTCTTGATGATTTAATATATTTATTTTCATGCGTATGTTAGGTTTGGTTGCACAAAAGTAGTATCTCACCGGTTGGTAGATATTTAATACTACATAAAATAAGACCCTACCATGGGTCTACATATGCCAACATATTGTTGACCCGTGACACCTATTTACAACAGCCTGGCCTCCATATCCACCAATTTTTATACATATTAATAAATTTAATACTAGTAATATTTTTAGATATTTTTCCTCTTCTAGAATGTCTACATTTACAGCTAAAAAAAGAGAAAAACCAATTAGTCAGAAAAGACGGACTAAATTTGCTCTTGTATTGTACAAACGATTCGGTTTTAAAATGGCTTTATGTTCGTAACGTACTTAAAGCTTTTAGGGTAGAAAAAAGAAACTAAATTATGAAATCAGCTTTTTAAAAATCAAGGTGCATTCACAAACATATTTGCCAAATTATAAGAGTCGCAAGAAACAACTCAATCTGCGCTTCAGTACAGAAGTAAATTCAGATCAGCTATATGAATCATCACTATCAATGTCTCGAGAAGTATATAACTCTAAACAAAAAAATAAAAATAAAGACACATCTAATGTAACACAGAATCACACCAGAAACAAAGGTTATAAATATCAACCGGGTCACAGCCGCATAATACAAGGTTAGGATCCGGGAGACAATTAGGGGGTGATTAGCTAACAAAGAAGCTCCCACCAGTCTCCATTAGTAGAGTCTATAATTAGCTGAACTAAGTTAGAGGTTCATAATATTTACTCTATATGTGCATTATATTACAGATAATAATCCAACCTTCTTCAATTTTACGCTATTATCAGTTCTTCAATGGGTGTCAGCTGATCTTAATCTCTTGGCCGCACGGATAAATTCCACCACCACTTGTACCTCATCAACTCGCTGCACGGATTACGATTGGAAGCATCCATTAGTAAAACTTGGAGCTAAGGCAAGTAGATTATGCAGTTAAGCATAGCAAGAGAACGAATGAGACCTGCGATGAGAAGTGCTGCTGCACAGCATTAAGCAGTTGTTCCTTTGTCGGGTTAGGGTTAATATGTGCCTGCACATATGCAAAACTGTTACTAACTTGAACAGACATGTTTCATTGATCATTGAAAATGATCCGCAGTGGAAGAAACTTACAAGGTTGAAGTTCCGCCAGTATCTCCATAGTGAACCAGTTCCTAGTTTTGCCAAGTTCAATCTCTGATAGTCCAAATGAAACAAATTAATTAATCAAGTATGGCACCGTTAGTTCAATAAAAGATGAGTTTTTCCAATGATTAAGCCTCAAGCAGCATATATTGACAGACTTGCAGGTATAGAAAGGCCCTTCCAATTCATAAAGAACAAGTCACAAAATTCACATAATGGATCTTATACTATTTGTACTTCATTTGAGTTTCTGTAATACCAGTTAAGATACTACTATAATTTAATCACTTTGAATGCAAACACGCAATGTAACCTGGACAGAGCAATTCAAATAAATGAATGGCAGGTCTAACACTGGACAGAGTCAATCTCTACTAACGTGCTTACCGGTTGCAAATAGTTAGGTTCAACTTCTCTGCAATTGCCACGGTTCATTGTCTTTGCTGGTCCAGACAAGGCCCATGTGGGCCTTGTATAACGAACTCTAGGCTTGCTCACTTTTCTGTACTCGACACCAGTGGCTACCAAAGAGAAGGAGGATTTTAATCAAATAAGAAACCTCTTTAGAAGAGTTGATAAAACAAAGTTCAGATAATGGAGACTGACCAAAGTGATGGCTTTCTTTTTCACCAATATCTGAACCACTGCTTGAGTCATCAAAGTCATAATCATCATCTTCTTCATCTCCCGTGGGAGGTTCTAGCACACTCAATGCATTTCTCTGTAGCTTGACTTCAACCCCATTTTTCAAAACCTTCAGTTTTGAGAGAAAGAAGTTTAGTACTCCAACTGATTCCAAAATCAAACAGACAACAGAATCACAAAAAAAATAAGGAAAACAAGGATGTTAACTAGGAGATTTCACAACAGCAAGGTCCAAAGCTTAACTATTTGACAAACAGAAATCATGTAAAGTTAATTTCACTTTGCCAGCAAGTCCACACAAAGTTTTGCTATTAAAGTAAAGCGTATAGCACTACATTAAGAGTAACTTAATTAAGAAGCCATTTCAGCAGTTATTTTAAGTCAAGCTGTCAAAGAGAAGAAGAATCATTCTTGACTTTTATGGGTAAATAGAAAAAAACAAACACACAATCTAAAAAGAATGAGGCCTCACCAGCCAATGCCAACCACCAAGCCCAACAGCCTTTTTGACGACTCCCTGAAGCCCTAGCAAAACACTCTTGGTTCTGTTGTTTCCAGTCACAATAACTTTGGTGTGTCTCGGGAGAACAGACAGTTCCTCATCACCACTCTCTTCACGGAAAGGCGATAAAACCCGAGAAGGACATAGTTGAGTCTCCAGCATTTTGCACGTCTAAACAACTAACTAATCACAGTGAACCTAATGAAGATAACAACAGAGATCAGTCTAGGTTAGCTACTGTTACTCCGCAACCAAACTGCAGAGCTCAACATGATGAATAATCCTTTCTCACTAGCTCCTCATTTCTATCAGACAATCAAATAAAAAATTGCTAATAACAGCCAACTTGGTAGCAGATTAAACTTCAACTTCTGTCACGTAGACCAACTTCCAATACAGAACTAAATCCCAAGAATCTCAATTAAGATTCCTTTCACAAGGATCTCACTCCTAATTACACGATTCACCTCAAAATGGCTTCACTGACAAGGACTTCCAACCTTTTAACTTTCAAGAATCGGAATCAATCATCCAGAACCCCCAATCTGAAATGAATTCCTGAAAAAGCAAATATCAAGAATGTCAAAAGGGTAGCGATATAATTCCCACAAAGCATGCCTACTCTGTCCAATCAAGGCATTTTCCTAGAGCCAGCCATATATACTCAAAGGAGAGAGAAAAATATAAGTAGTGATTTTTAGGATCTGATAAGACTGACACGAAATTTCTTATGGAATGTTGAATGCTATGAGCCAACAAGTTATTAAAACCAGCAATTCACGGATTTTACATGAGTATAATAAATGCAAAAATGCATGATCCACTAAAATCTACAGTGCATTCACACACACATATACACATACTTAAAAACAATTACCAGTGTCACTTCTCCTATCCAATTGAAGATTAAAGCAAATAATTTAAGCTTAAGCTCTCAAATTCAATCAAAATTACTAGCTAATGCTTCGAATTCACCTTTCCGTTACAGAACTTTCAGTTAGCTTGTACCAGAGCATGCATTTAAGATGAAAATTAGATATCTCACAAAAAAATTTAAAAAAATGCAAAAGTTAAAAAGACAGACGATTTTTTCGCAGAAGCAATACGCATGAGGCTACATTAAGAAATAAACGCTCACTCATAAACAATAAATGCTCGCAAATCGCAGTTCTGTGACTTTCAATTAGCTCGGAAGAAAACTTCTTCACTTGAATAATTAAAAATACACCAACGTAAACAAAAAGAAGTCGTTTAAAAGGCAAAATTAAAATAAAGAAAATTGAAAAGCTGAGAAGAGCTCAAAATTGTTGATTTAACATCATACTGAATCCGTTACATTAGTTGAACCAAAAATTTTGAGAAACTTAAAAAGTGATAGTTAGAGAAGAGCTCAGAATTGTTTTAATTTCAAAGTGAAAAAAAAATGAATATTTCACAATGCATAAAACAGAAAACAGTGAAAAATTCAAGCAAAGCAAACAAGTGAAATCCGTTACAGTTAACGTACGTATCGCAGTTCAATGCGAATATGAGTCACTCAAAGCAAAACAGTGAATTTCAGAGGCCAAAAGAAACGAGATTTTTGGAGTCAGATTTGAGTGAAATGCCATCTGATATAACACACAAAATGCAAGAATTTTCAGAGACTAATCTAGAGAGAGAGAGAGAGAGAGAAATATCTAGAGAGAGAAAGAGCATACAGTAAATGCTTCACAACTGCCATTGGAATGGAAACGACTCTGCTTCTCCTTCTGCTAAAAAAAGAAGAGAGAGGAGAGAGAAGATGAGACCCACTTGTTGTACGGTCAATTGGCTTTTTCTTCCTTATCTCTTTCATTTCTTTTCGTCTGCTTTATATTATATTGAAACCGGTTTGAACAGTTAACGGCTAATTGAGCCGGCTCAGTTTCCGATTTTGTTGCGTGTTAAGTCGAGTTGAATGCGATCTCTGGACCGGTGACGTACAAAAGGAATCCGAGGCTTTTGATAGCGACCACACGGTACATTCTATCCAATAATTTAAAATAAATCACACGTACATTTTTATATGAATATAAATCATCTTATTAAAATTTAAATTTAAATAAAAAAAATTAAACTTAAATTGCTTTTAAATATAAAGACAAAGCATTACTTTGAAACAAATTTAAAAACATGTGTCACATATATTGTGACAGAAAAGGTATTTTACATGGGAAAATAGTTTAATAGTTTGTTGATTTAGAGGATATTTGGATTAGTTTTTAAGCTGGTCAAATCAGCTTTTAAGCTATTTTTAGTTTTTTTAATGTTTAACAAAGTTAAAAAGCAATTAAAATAAGTTAAAAACTGCTTAAAACAAATCAACAACAATATGATGGACAACCCCAACTTATTGTTTTTTGGTTTAAAAACTATTTTTACTGAAAAGTCATTTTTTAAGTCAATCCAAACGGGCTCTTAAATTTAGTTGAAGAAAACACACTAAAATAAGCCAAAATAGTACGAGAGCACAGTAAAAACCAAATACATTTAAATGAAAATTATACTTTAAACAAGCTCAGTTTCTCAAAAAATATATCAATATTATATGCAGGGACTAATTCAGCTTTAAGGCTATGAGTTCCCGTAAAATCGGTAATTTTTGCTTAAATTTTATATCTGTATTAAGAAATTTACTAAGTATTTATAAATAATTGATTGGGAATCAAGTTATTATTGCATATATAACTCGAAATCATTGTAGAAATTTATAAATTTCAAATTATGAATCCGTCTATTCGTCTATGATTATATGTATATAATATATATAGGTTATATATAGTTTATAGTTAGCTAATACAATTAATTTATACTGAAGATAAAATTTTGCATTTTGTCAAATTTTAAGCTTTGGTTCTACTTTGTCTGGTACATCTCCGGCAACTACATCAACGAACAAGATCAGCCCTCAGATTATCTCTTTTGGCCGTTTAGCCCCTAATAATTTGCTATTATTAAGGGTATAAAGGTAAATAACATCCATGCTCATAAGCCGAGCTGAGCCGGTTGAAGATAAACTGAAAACCAAAAGAGAGGGAAAATAATTGAGGGACGAGTTTAACGTACACGTGTCAGTAAACATACAGCTGTCGGATCTTATCCTAACAAAGGGCAAAAGTATATATCGTTTGTACCTTAATTCACAACTGTTTGTACTCGGTGCAAGTGTGTGAGAGAGAATTTGAATTGTGTATTTTTGGAGAATTTATTAAGTAAATTTGAATATAGATTTGGAATCCGCTCGTTTTACGAGGCAGCTGGAGCGCACAAATTTCTCGAAAATAAAATTAAAAGATTTTTGAAAGAACATACCGCACTCCAGTGGGGTCCCTATGGACCCACGTCACTCTCTATAGAAGTGGGACCCAGGTGAGTAAAAATGTAGGGACCACTCCCACATGCTCTGCAATTACTTTTTTCTGTCGTTAGTCGTAATATGGGGAGTGATTCGTATCATTTTTGTGATTTTACTTTTGTACACTTATTTGTGCTCTTTCTGTAAATAATGTATGATGTTTGACTTACAAAGCTTACAAATTATTTATTCCCTTTTAAATAATATAAGAGCAATTTTTAAATAATTTATTTAAAATTTGCACACGTCTTATTGGAGCTATATTGTAAGTGAATTACTGCTTAAAGTACTTTTTTGGTTTCACAATCCCAGAGAATTTAGCTTATTGTTTTACATTTAAACCAAAAATGAATTATTTTTAATGGATACTGAGGTGATAATCGTGCATATATTATGTTGGAATAGAATCAAATTTTAGATTTGATAGATTCAACTTTCACTTCCTATCATTAAATCTAGTGAAAATAGTACGGGCTAACCAGTTTTCGAACTGATAATTCAAAAATAGCCAGTGTTTGTAAGATTATTGAAAAATAGTCACTATTTTGCTGCAATACGGAAAGTTTCAGCATAATATACTAGAGATTGGTACACGTGTATGAACTTCCAGCATATTATGCTGGAACTCCAGCACACAGAAAGTTCCAGCATAATATACTGGAGATTGTAACTGTGTATGAACTCCCAACATATTATGATGGACCAGTATATTATGCTAGAAACCCAATATATTATACTAGAACTCCAGTATATTATGCTGGAAGTTCACATGTAAAAAATTCGAACTCGAGTATATTATGCTGGAATATTTTTCGGATTTTGAACAGTATTTTGGTTCAGATTTATCTTTACATGGAAAATGACTAATTTTCGATTACTTTTGAAATTGTGGCTATTTTTCAATTACCACTTATAAATTTGACTATTTTTGAATTACACCCTTAAATCTATTATATGTTACATTATACAACAACAACAAATCTAGTAAATCGTACTAGACAAGCCCAATTACATAATGTTACATTATGTGTTCGATATTTAATATTTATTTTTTTATGAAAAATTCTCCGAGAAACACTCGCTATCACTATTTTTCGAATACGTATTGGATAACCTACTCACTGTGGAATAACCTGCAAACTACACATGAGATATAAACTGTACGAGGCAAGTCCGATGCGATGAGCTCTAAATCTCTGTTTAAATAGACTGCTAGTGAGTAGAATCGATCTCAGGTCTCGCACGTGAGAAACCACGCACCCAACATTAAAATTGATAAAGACAATAATCCTGCGTAGGTTCGAAGATTTCACCTTCTTTAAGTTCAGTTTCTGACAGTATATATGACCAGATGAATAAATAAATAACACAAATACACATACGCACAAGCCAATTTATAGACTAAAATAAAAGGAGTTATAATATACCAAGTCAAAATGTGGAAAGCTTTTTCCAGGTAAGTCTGGCATTTCATTAACTCTTTTGTCCATTTTGTAAGAATTTTTATATTTGAACTTGAAAAGTAATTAGTACTAGGCAAAGAGGAATATAAAGGTTTTTTTTTTGGGGGGGTGGCAAGAGGTATATACAGTTCACAATATTTAATACTACGAAATTTACAAAATAAATAAAGACTTTTGATATTAATTGTTTTAAATATGCCATAGTATTTACGTGACGATAAGACTTTTAAAATATGTGATCTTAAATATACTATACAATTTGTGTAGCTATAAAAGCTTGTTATTAAAAATAAAATGAGAATTTTATGTTAATTTATTCTTAAATTGATAGAAGAGTGATTATTTTTTTGGAACAAACTAAAAAATAAATATATTTAAGTCGGAAAGGAGGAGTATAATATACTAAAGAATTTTTGCTGTCTCTTTTCAAGTTTCTATTTGTTCAAATACACTTCAATTCGTGTGAAGAGGGAAATTTCAATTGGCTTTTGCTGTACTCCTCATTTCAAAAGTGTAACTTGAGAGGGAAAAACTTTGAATGAATGATTGGCAACGTTAAAAATATACATTAAATATTTGCCCCATTTACTTTTTGAGTTGTAAAATAAGTAGATATTGGTACAGTTATAACATACAAATGGTCCCAAAAGCAGTTGAAGAAGAGACACTTGGATTATCGTAATGTAATGAATTAAAAAACCAAACCAACATACTATAACATGGCGCCAGTTGATTGCTCAGCCAAACTTCAAATTTTTAAAAAAGATATATAATATTAAGAAATATTATGACCTTTTAATACCTTAAAAATATTGAAAACGATTTAGTAGCAGGTTTATTTAAAATTAGACCCACGAAATAATGGGGAAAAAGGAGCAGATATTTATGGATTCAGAAATAGTAATCTAAGTGAGATTTAAACACTAAATTGGTGGAATCGAATTGAAAACTATTGCATTACTAAGATGTTTAAAAACCAAGAAAATTTGTCTCAAATACTATGGTGAAGTATTATGTTTCTCATATTCGTGTATGCTCTATAGCAAAAGATGATACAGCTAAAATATCAACTTTCACTATCATTTTTTCAACTCTTGAATGTATTTAATTCCATTATTTCACCTAAAACAAACAAACAATAACTCAGTATAATTCCACAAGTAGGGTTTGGGGAAGGTAGTGTGTGCGCATACTTAACCCCTACTAGGGCCGGCTCAAGTATATGCGGGGCCTAAAGCCAAAATTTAATATGAGACCTAAATTTTTAAAAGAAAGTTATACGATATATTTTTTATTTAAAGTCTATTTTTCTAACTTTTTGAGATGCAAAGCGTTAATAATCCTTTTTATAGTTGATTTTCCCTAATAATTCATTTTTTTAATAATAGCCAACTCATTTAATTTTTCTTGAGATAGTGTTAATTTTAAATAAGATTTTATAGAGCAATAGAAGTATAGAACTATTAGAAGCTTAAATTTCTTGGAGAAAGAAAGTGAGTAAGAATATTAAAGAGAAAGACAGAAAATATGTAGAGGTTTCTGAAATATGAAGAGATCGGGAAAATAAAGATTGACTTGGACAAATTAAGAAAGGAAGAATAAAATTTTTTACACGTTATTTAATGAAGGAGTAAGAAGTGAAAAATTAAAACGTTGGGAAAACTATTCATCTACCCATGTTTAAGTAAGTCAAATTATTATTTTATTTATTTATCTAAAGAGTTTTCTTTCCTTTTATATTAAAAACTCTACTTTTGTATTAAAAGTACTAAATATTATTTTTTAAATACCTATAAACCCTTAAAAAAAAATGGGGGGCCCAAAATTTGGGAGCGTAATGCACAAGTCTTACTACTAACACATTAGAACCGGCCCTAACTCCTACCCTAGTAAAATAGAGAGGTAGTTTTCGATATAGCCTCGGCTCAAAAATATGAGAGACAAATACTTGTGAAGGAATTAAGGCGAAGCGACCCTTGGCAAATAGTTGAATTCAACGTGTCGGCAGTCTCGACGTAGGAGCTCAAGGTGTGATAGGAGTTTGAATTTGACGGAGACAAGCCAAACTTGCTGCCAACGTTTATCAGGCAGCATTTCTGAAGATAAATAGAACTGACAGTTAATAGTAAATTTACTAGCTCCAAATAATTAGGGACAATTCTAAGATATTGACAAAAATTAAACCGTCTAATACTCTGCATTTGCAGTTGTTTCCATAGTGACAAAAGCGGATCCATGACTCTTTGGTTCGAGGATTCATATGGTTTACGAGTATTAGTTCCAAAATAAACCTTCTGGTAATTGGAGCAAAACAATGGTTCAGCTCTTAATGGTTTACGAATAATCTTGGTTATGGTTCACGGATAAATGACAAATTTGTGAAATCCAATCTGAATGTCATCAAATATAAAGAGGCTACAAAAAAAATTCTAAAATACATTCCATACAGCTGAGAAGATTGAAGATTCGTGCAATAAAAACCCTTATAATAACAAGAGCTGAACATAGGATGGAGCATGAATTAACAGTTCAAGCTGGAAACTCAAGCTAATTAATCACAACAAAATAAGACGTATCCGAATAGAAGAGAACCAAAACAAAATCACAAGGGAAATAAATAGAAGGGAGAGGACAAGCAAGATATCAACTCTTTAGCAAAGTCTCGACGGCTTCAAAGAAGAGAGGAGCCATTTCTGGGCTTGGCGTCTTGACGGCACACTTGACACCAGGGGTTCCAATAACTGCTGTTAACTCAATCAAGAAAGGAATTCCTCGAGGAATCTTGGCAGAAAGATACAGCACCTCCTGGTTAGCATGTTTGCGCTTAGCGATAAAGAACATGTTTGATACCGCTAGTTGATCAAGGGTTGCTTCAACACTATTTATAACAGCTGCGGGGAAGTCCTTTGATACTTCATTTGAATCAGGTAGTGACTTCCAAGTCTGGCAAAGAAGCAGAGGTACCGAGTGTTAAGCATCCAACTTGGTTAGGTGGTTGTCACAACAATAGGAAATACAATGAAGGAAAGCAGATAGAGTAAAATATGGAGAATAAAGAAAAGAGGCAGCGAAACAAATCTATAAAGGAGTGGAGTTGAAAGGAGTTCAGTCATTTGTTGGAAGTGGAACTCTAAAGAATGCAGATTAAATGCAAATAGCCTTTAATTGACAGGAGCTGCGAGAGATGATAAATAATTCCTCTGAGGAGAGAAAAACAAAGCCGAGGCTCACACATGTTATGCCCCATTAACTTGAGTAGATGGTAGTAATACATATATCAATCAACAATCAGTATATGCCTCAATCCAAACAGTGACCAATGCATAAATCTAGATAGGAATTCAACAAGGTATTGTTACCTCAAGAAAAGTGGAGCGCTCCATCCTCCCATCCTCGGTGAAAAGTACGTGGAAATAGATTTTATCATTGAAATACCATACTGGTTGTTGATTATTTTTTACTGCAACCTGTAAAAGGGTACTTGGAGGGCCAGGTGAAATGTTCTGGAATAGAACCATTGGCAAGAGGGTGCTTGCAGATGTCCCAGGTAGCAATTGAGGAACCTATTGAGCACAAGACAGCAATGAGAACAACCAAAGAGAAGTAGAATTCACAGAAGGATCATCAATCACTGGATAGTAACATAAATACTATGTGAAAAGACTACAGACAAGTGGCAACATGATACTCACTTGGAGAGGTCCACCGGCAGCAAGACCAAATGTATTCTTATTGAACTGAATCATGAAGCCATCAAGAGGAATCTGGGTATTGTTCTCGAACATCATGCTGTAAAATACCTGGCCATCTCTCCGTATCAGCTGGGCACTGATTTGTAAACCTTGACCAGTAGACGCTGGCACTATAACAGGTAAAGGAGGGCTGCAATAAAAGTCAACACTCCATAAGTGCTTGCATGAACGTGATCTCAAATAGTTTGAAACATAATGGTCAAACAAAAAGGTGAGCAAATTTAACAAAAAAGATGTGCGAACTCCTTTAACGTAGATAACTTCAGATTCATAATTGAGAGAAATGACCGCCTTCAATCATTATGCTTGTGACCTTATAAGACATCGCAAAGACAGTCTTTATAGTACTAACGCAAACGAACTGTACATACCCGGCAGGGGTTGCAGGCTGATCAACCGACACAATAGCACTATTGCTGTTATCCATACCAAGGTCAAGTAAATCAGGCAGGGCTGCAGGAGCTGCAGGTGCAGCTGGTTGTCTTGCTGCAGGATGCTGAGCATGAGCTGCAGTAGCTGGAGGCGAGGCACCACTTTCTGCAACACGAGCAGGAGAATCAGAAAGGCCCTGTTCACCTGCATCAGTATACTCCTCCTCCTCAGTTCTCTGAGTGGTCTTCACACGAGTAACAAAAGCTTCTGGAGGCTTATGATAGACAGAGGATAAAGTAGCAATATTGGAAAGAAGTTCGTCGAGGAGAGAAGGATCGAGTTGGTTTGAATCATCACTAATCACAGGCTTTTCAGCTAGCACAACATCTTTTGCTGCCTGCAATACGGAAAGGAGTCTGTTATAACTAGATATCCATAGATTAACTTAAATCATAGAACTACACACATACTCATTTTTTCAAATTGAAACTTACATAACTAGGAGCAAAGAAAGTAGCAGCCAAGGGGAAAAAGTTATTAATCCTTATATTAACTATATCCCCCAAGACAGAAAGTCTATTCTTTTCATGAAAGAGAGCTTTTTTAAGCTGAAGTCATAAAAAGGTTCTTGGGACAGCCCAAACAGAAGTGCCAAAAGTTGAATTAAGCATTTGCTTGCACGTACCTCAGGATCAGTTGAGAGAAGACGCCAATATATGTACGCACGATCTCGCAAGTCTGGGTTGTCAGTCTCCACAGTGGCATTATTTAAGACCACCTATGAGCAAGGTCATATCTACTGAATCAACTTTACAAATAAATAAGTAAATAAAACAGATAGATACTTAGCAGTTAGCATCAATTCTGTAAGAGAAATGACCATGGTTGCTGCAAAAACAAACCAGTCTAACTCCAAATTGTAGTTGGACTAAACAAAAGTAACATTTAAACATGAAGTTAACAAAAGAAACGAATAAAATCGCTATGCTGGTTAAATTGCATTGATCTCAATTTCTACTTTAATAATTCGACGAACTTCCCCTCCGTTAAGTGTCCAAAATGATTTGTTGACTCCTTACATGTCTTCGACAACGCCTCATGAGCTATATTCAGACTCATCTATTTTCTTGATTTACCCAGTGTTGGGCCCACATGTTATACTGCTCATCATCTCCTAGCCGTGCAGGGAGAGGGACTGTTAAGTATCCCAGATTGGTTAAGGAATGCCTTATATGGTCTTGGGCAATCCTCATGAGCTAGGTTTGGGGGTTAAGTTAGGCCCAATATCCATTTTCTTCACACCCTCAAATTTATGAATTAAAATAATCTAACAATTATTACTTCATGACTATCAATATCAGCGTCAAAGCAGTGTTATTGAAAGCCATGAAGCAATAAAGCGAGGCAAAGCAAGGGGCTATCGCATCATGTGTCAAGCCATGCGCTTCAGAGAAGTGTGCACTTCACACAACGACAGACAAAGTGATCCTAAAGAGAAGGGCCGATTCTTTTTTTTTTTTGGGAAAGCAGAGAATGGTCAATTCTTTGAATGTCAGCTATGAGAGGCTGGATTAACATTGACATTATGTATATTGAATGCTGAAATCAGTTATTTAAATAGCAATTTGATTATTATAGTGCTAAAAAAATTCATATATGTTTGGTATTTTTTAATTTTCCGTAACTTGTGGGTTTCACTTCTCGCTTATTATTTCAAGCCTCGTGGACCTTGTCACCTTTCTGTGCTTTTCACTTTTAAAAACATTGCTTCAAGGTGCATAACCCTTTTCGTTCATTGCTTTACATTCAGAAAAACTCAATATGTCCATCTATTTAGTAAATTGATTACTCTTATTCATGGTCTATATCAAGGGAGCATATAAAACACTCCTGCATAAAGAGGATAATTTATGAAGTTTCTTGGCCTTAATAAGGAAGGGAATTAAGGAAATTGGAGAACTAATTGATTAGAAAACTAGATTGGATTCTTTTCTATCTTTAAAATTGGATTCTTTTCTATCTTTAAAATTGATAAGACTGCAAATTTTAACATATTGCATGATATAACAAGAGAATAGATCACTTGATGACGTGACAAGAAGAAATACCTGAATCATTTGTTGTGGTCCTTCAGTTGGCTTCTTGAGGAATAGTTTGACTGTTGCTGTCAGCAACTGCAATTGCACTTGGGGAGGTTCCTCCGGGAAACTCTCTAGAAAGCTTTCAAGGAGCTCATCTGCATTATCAATTCTTTCAGCATACTCACCGATAATCCAGATCATTGATGCCTGTCAACGAAGAGACAAAGCAGTTACAAAATCTGTGAAAAGATTGTAGACCCAACAACTTTCCAGAGCCAACTTCTGGAAAGATCTTCTATTACCTTTGCCTCTGGCTCATCGAGAGTGTCCAAACTCTCACACAGAGTAGCAATTATGGACTCATAGCTGAAAAAGAAGACACGTCGAAAGTTAAATAAAAGACAAAGACTCAACTTTAGCATGTGAGACTTCGAAGATACTTACGTGTTAGGATATCTTCTGAAAATATCCTTGATTACTATAATAGCTTCTTGAACAACATAATTTACTTTTATCTTAATCAATTCAAGCAAGACGCTGATACAGCGCTCAGCAGCCCTCTCTAATTTGATGGCACAGCGCCCAATAGCACGGACAGCTTTTCTGACAAAGTCAACATCCACTTCAGTAGCATATTCTTTGAATTCCAGTAGCACCTGCAAGCATATAAACCACTTGAATGATGCAAAAAAAATAAGAAGGAACCTACATTGGAGGAACTAAACTGAATCAAAGCAGTAAGGATTTACCTGGTCTATGTTTCTGTCTGAAGCAAGCTTTATCATGATTTCTAACTTCTCCATTTTAACATATATAGGATCATTATACTTGCAAAAGAATACCTAGCAACAGAACAATATTAGAAGCAAAGCCTACTACTCCAGATTTAGTTACAGATAAGTCCAACAGTTCTAAGGAAATAGAGTTTTTGCCGCTAATAATGCAAGTACCGAGGGAACACCATGAAAAATACCTTGATTTCATGTGCAAGGATTGTCGGACGCTTTTGTACAATGAGGTTTATGTTCCTTAATGCAACATACTGAATTTCAGGCTCTGCTGAAAGCAACGTTACAAGAGGAGGAGCCATCTTCTTACAAAGGTTCCGCACTACATCAGTGCTGGTGATTAGTTCCATCTGTTGGAGTATCATCTGCAACAGCGGAAAATGACTATTAGCGGAATGTCTTATATTGGCAATGCTAATCATGCTGAAGCATTTAAGAAAAAGTAAGTTTGTGAGAAAAAAGGAAACAATCCGACCTTTACAGCTGAAAGAACAACAGCGCAATTTGCATGCTGTAATCGCGGAGTGACTCGCTCCACTATATTTTCAGCCTCACGAGCATCAGCTGCTTTGTACTTGGAAAGAGCATCCAGTATAAAAACTTGACCCCACCTATATCCAGAGATCATTATCTCATTCAAGAACAAAGGAGCAAACATAAACAAGTTCTATACAAAACAGATGTAAAAGCGCAATAAGTGGACGTAATAGAAGACAATCCATAAAGTTGCATCTAGTAGACAACAAAACAAATCTAGTAGACAACAAAACAATAACATGAAGTGAATGTAATGTCCTGTGACATGCCGACTAATTTTTACAACAGTGTTCACAATTTACGTAATTCGCCAATCCCTAGCACATTTCACATTGAGAAAGGTAGCAGTATTAGTTTTCCACAAGCTTACTCAGTGCATTCATTCAGAGCAGTTAGAAGCTTTGAAAGTGTATGGCTGGTGATCTCAAAGATGGGTCTGCTACTGCTTTCTTGAATTTCTGCAAGAGCCGCAACAGCATTTGCAACAACCATAGGATTGTTGTCAGATATTAAGTCCTTAAGAGCATCTAGAAAACCCCTATCTTCCACAAGCTCGGCATTTATGTCATAGAGCTTAGCAACACAGATAGCTGCTGTCTTACGAACATAAGGATCATCATCCTGATGGAAAGAGAACAGACAAATTGCATTGATTAGTTAGAAAACACCGTGCACTGTTATGTTCCAGACCAATGTCAATCAATCAAAAAGATCCGGCTTCAAAACTAGGAGCAGACAGGGGAAGAGAAAATCTGTAAATTCACCTTAAGGCAACGTTGGAGGGGATCACACAAATACTCGGTGATCTTGTCAACACGAATGCATCCCATAGTCCGCACAGCCAAAGCACGAATTAAAGGATTTGGGTCCTGTGAATCCTGAAAAAAGTGCAAAAACCATAAGACGCCATTAATAAGATATCAGAAACAACATGCTAGGGCAGCAAGGAAACCAATTCAAATGAGTAATAAGAAACATCTGCATGATTAAGTGGCATTCGGATTCTGGAAACCAATTGTTATCATGCAATGCTCCATCCACTAGAAGGAGATGACAAATGGGAAATTTTTTAAATATAATATGTAAATGCAAAGCAAATGCGGTATGTTCTATAAATGTTGAGCGAACACGTGACAGAATCTGAGCCTCCAAATCAAAAACCTTAAAGCAATGGATGGAATAGTGAACAACCTTCATAAAGCCATGTAGAAGCCCTTATAAAACCCACGTGAGACAACAGTATAACTCAACACCCTCCTGCATGTGATCCAATTCTGAATGTTCACACCTGAACTGTATTTCAGACCTACAGGTGCTAAGACGAGCCTCCCAAAGGTTGGGTCTTACCATGTGAAAGAATTTGAACATTCAACTCAAACCATAGGACAACGGATGAAGTAGCTGACAGCCTTTATAAACCCCTTTGGAATCCCTTACAAAATCCATACGGGATAAATACAAGTATACAACTCAACAAAACAAGTTAATTAAGCTAAACACATTATTTTTAAACCTCTGATACACTAGGGAGCACAGACACTAGGTTGTGCTGCCACACTCCACCGTCCAGCGATGCTCAAGTCAAATTCAAACTGGACAGGTTGGACATCATCTGGACACCGTGTTGGACAGCCAAAAAAGTTCTTATTTTTTTTTAGAACTTCCTTGAAATTCAAACTGTTAAAAGACACTATTTGTCCTACTCTCTTTGAAAAAGCTTTCTTTGGGAAAGAGGGAGGCATTAACAAGGTATTTCTAGCAAGGATGAGAAAGAGCTGGAGAGACAACTTTGGGACCAAAGTTGTGATCTTCACAAATACGCCATCAGGTGAATTCTTTGATCCGCCTAAACTTTGCTTGACAGAGTTATCTGATGTGTTTGCTGGGAAGTAGCAGATACCAGGTAGATTAGGTGATCTTTGCGCAAACTGGTATAACACTACTATTATCAAAAGAAAAAAAGGAAAAGAAAGTATAAGACATAACCTATTCTTCCCTATTCAACCTACCTTTTTTTAAATTGAAACCTACTTTAAATTGAAAGGCATGAGTTTGTTACTTATCAAGCAAAGTAAGTTTCACGATTTCACGATGGTTCATTATCTAGGAGCTCGTAGAAAAACCTTTATCTCGGAAAAGGCTCATCACAAGGTCCAAGATCTCTTCTCGGTAGATTATGGTTTATACATTGAATACCTGCCAACAGAATTTAATAGTCTTATTTGTTCCATGTCCCGCTGATTTTTTTAGATTTTTCATGTCTTTGGGTGTATTTCTATGTTAATGTACCATGTCCAATTACTAGGCATCACTAACCTCAATATAACAAACAAACAAAGAGGAACTAATTAAAATTCTTTTCCTCATAAAGAAGAGGAGCTACTCAATTGAAGAGCGAAAAACATTATGATCTCTGGAAAAGCAAGAAGGGTATACAGAAGGATTAAATCAGATAGAAAAGCCCCTCCGATCTCAATTCTCATTGCAGACCGGGTAATGGAGTATCATGAGCATTTGAGACTTGCATTACACCACTCAAAAGATAGACATAAAGCTTTATAAATACTTCCCTATTCTCAATCATAGGTAAATGAGACAGATTAGTTGAGAAGTCTAGATCAATGATGAATGCTAACGCTTTTATTGTAGTAGCCATCTCTGTTTTAAAAGGCGTTTCTGGGGCGAACCCCGGGGCGAGGCGTACCAAAAATGCCCCGGGGCGATGGTGTGGGGCGAAAGTCTCAAGAGGCGTACGCCCCGCAATTTGGGGCGTACGCCCGGGCGTTCGGGGCGCGATTTTTTAGTAAGGAGTAAGCCCCAGAGACTTTTTCAAATTAAAACAAAATTTGTTGAATTAGTCCTTCATATAATACCCAAATTCTCAAAAGTCAGTTTGGTAATTACTCAAAAGGTTTAAAAAGGAACTCAAAAGTATTAAATTTAAAAGTAAAGATCTTTTTTTATTGATTTAAGCCCTAATTCATGGTTTTCCCAATATTTTATCTTGTCCGCTAGTCTACTAATATCTCCCAAAAGCAACGAATATTTTTTTTTTTTACAAATACAAAGAGAACTACATTCTTTTTCATAGCAGCAAATTCAAAATTCAAATTGCAGGTTAATCATCCTTTTTGTTCCTCCATATAGAAAACTTTATTCTTTGACTCAAATTACTTGTGCTTGTAAGTAACGTATAATAGATTGTTTTGATTAGTTTTTTGTGGGGATGGAGCACACATATATATAGTTTTCTTCAATATTTATGCAATTTTACCTGTTTATAAATATTTACTGTCATTATATTATTTTATAAAATATTAAAAAATAAATACCTATGGGGCTTACGCCCCGCTGAGGCATATGTAAAACGCCCTGCCTTACGCTCACGCCTTTTAAAACACTGGTAGCCATATGGGTGAAGATCGACATATAAAGAACAAATCAGCAGGTAATGAGAAGAATAAAACCACAACATTTACAGAAGACAAATGATTAAGGATGAGTTTCGTCACGGAAATACCTTCACAAATGTATTTACGGCAAGTATAGCAAGATCAGGCTGGCTTTTAGCATAATTGATAAGATATAAGTATACAAGCTTCTTTAACTCCAAATTCTCTGTTTGCATGCAGTTAACAACATCTGTGAAGAGTGAAGAAACATCTTTCCCAACAGTCATAGCAGCAATAACCTTTTTGACAGCATCTTTTCTCTTGTCCTGCATTTGATACAGATATATAAGCACCTACCAAATTAAAAAAAAATAAATGGAATGGCAAGGCTACAACAAAAAGCCTCACGACTCAAAAACACAACTTAGCCAAAATTAGATCTTCATAAAAAAAAATAAAAAGTTATCTTCATCAAAAAACTTAGCCACAATTGAATAACGTCACGATTCAGTTGAGTAAAAATTAAGACTGAAAATGTTGAGTTCATTGTATAGCAACAATTTTCAACTACAAATGTCTACGATTATCAGAAGCAACCAGTTTTAAAAGGACAGGTAAAGATGTATCATTTCACCAAATGAACGGACATCTAGTTTCTAAAAGCATTTCATCACCGGGAAACATTCTTTCAACCAAACCCACATGGATCGAGCCAATAATGCAACTGAGTTCAGATGTATGCAAATTCCAACCAAATATTCTAACAAACGAGCAGATAAAAATAGTAGATTTTTTATAACAATTTCAGTTACATCCCCAGTTTCATAAGCATCCTACAAAAATATGTAGTAATTTCAATTGGATTCTAAATAAAAGAACTATTCCATTCAATCAAAACTACTGGTGAATGTGACATAAAATTATTATATTCTATAACGATTTCACAAGCATCTACCAAAAATGCACTATCAATAAGATCTTGAAACTATATTTTTTTTAAGGAAATAATACCTTGAAACTAAATATAAAATAACATATTCAACCAAATCAAACCGCTTAACTTATTGATATCAACCAAACAAATGAAGCAATACCTAAGGAATGAGAAGCAATACCTAAGGAATGAGAAGCAATACCTATTCATCACTAACTTCCCCAATTTCATAAACATCCCACTGGAAATGGAGTAATTAAAAAGAACCTCAAAACTAAACACAGGTGATTAAACATAATTCACAAATAAGATCAATTAAACAAGGGTCTAGAGACTCCTCCAACAAATCAAATTGCATAACTAAATACGAATTCTGATTAAGTATAATTCTCCAATTTCAATAACTATTCTATTCGATAAAAAAGCTCAGTAACTTCCCTATTTCATAAACATCTCTCTCATTGGAAATGAAGTAAACTTCAATAGGACCTCAAACTAAACATAAGAACCTTGAAAAGGCATAAATTCACATTCAGAAAATCAAAAATCTTAAATTATTGAGATCAACAAAACAAACGAGGACTAATGAGACTACTACGACAAATCAAATGCGAAAACTAGCCAGATCTGACCACGGCTATCCTAAATCACTATTCAAATGACAAAGTAAAATCATAAATTACATTAAATCGAATCAATGCAAAGCTAATAAATTCCGTAAATTTGAGTTTTTTTGTAGATTCGATATGAATACAGGAAGAGGAGAGTATTTTGTGACCTTGTACTGAGAATTGAGTTCTTCTTTGAGCTCAGGGATTTCTCCTTTCTTCGTAGTGGAGAAGTACTTTGAATCGTGACCGCTCATTCTCTTTGATCGAAATCAGACGGTCGGCGAAGCTGCCGGTGGAGAGAACAGAGCAGATAGAGAGAGATAGAGGAGAAGAGAGGGAAAGCAGGAACGTAAGGCTTCTCGTCAAAATTAAAAGGCAGGGAAATCAGAAATGTGGTATTAAACCGGTGGCTGAATCAAACCGGTGCTTAACCGTGGGAATTTTCTATGCCCGAGTTAATTGTGAAACACTGTTTGGATAGTGGCAAAATGTTACTCCAAACATCAGCTATATGTATATTTTTTGTTAATAAATTATTTATTACCAATAAATAAATATCTAATGCAATATAACAAATTGGAGAATAATTCAAACACCTTTAACTTCGCAAAAATTGGTATGTGGGAAGGTTAATATATGGAAGATTATGGTTGAACATATGGTTCTAAGAAACAGTCACATATCTCAATCTATATATTTCGTAATCAAGTGATTTCAATAAAATGAAATCATTTAAACTATTCAAGCCACCCGGTCCGGATGGCCTACATCCTTTTTTTCTTCCAAAAATTCTGGGAAGATACAAAACTAGTTGTAGTTACAATCTGTACAACTGTTTTTGCTTCAGTTACCATCCCCGATGAACTAAATAAAACACTCCTTACACTGATACCAAAAGTACAAAACTCTAAGACATTTCTCAATGTCGTCCCATCGGACTCTGTAATACAATTTATAAAACAGTTACAAAAATAATTACTAACCTTATTAGGCCGTATTTATCAAAACTTATTAGCCCAACGCAAAATAGTTTCATACCGGGCAGACGAGCGGCTGATAGTGCTATCATAGCTCAAGAAGTTGTGCACTCTTTTACACGATAAAAAGGTAAAATTGGCAATATGTTATTAAAAATTGACCTTGAGAAAGCTTTCGACCGACTGGAATGGTCGTTTATAACATACTCACTACAACAATTAAATTTTCCTCCGCACATCATAAAACTAATCATGTCATGTGTCTCAACCTCTTCTATTTCAATATTCATAAATGGAAAAACTACCCAATTCTTCCAACCTAAACGGGGTATTAGACAGGGAGACTCGTTAAGCCCTTACATTTTTATCATCTGTATGAAATCCCTCTCTCGTCTAATTAACCAAGTTGTTGACATCCTACGATGGACACCTATAAAAATCTCTCGTTCCTCACCCCCTCTTTCTCATTTACTCTTTGTCGATGACCGAGTTTTGTTTGCTAGAGCTACTGGAAACAAATGCGGATACAATTATCAACATCTTCAACCAGCTTAATATACACTCTGGCCAAATCATTAACTTTTTCAAATCTAAAATTCTTTTCTCCGCTAATGTACCAACTTTCACTCAGAATACAATCTCATCGCTCCTTAACAACAACTCCACCTCTATCTTTGGCAAGTACCTTGGACTACCCATAACCAACACTAAACCTACTTTCACTGACTACTAATATCTCATCGGCCAATTAACTCGAAGGCTCGCTGGCCGGAAAAATAAGTTTTTAACTTTTGTTGGTAGCACAACCCTCATCCATTCGGTCCTAAATCATATCCCCGTGTATGCCATGCAGCTTAATCTCCTACCACCTTATTCAAAGAAATTTTCTATGGGGCTCTTCCTCTGACAAACGCAACTACACCTGGGATAATATTATTATGCTTAAAATATATGGTGGCTTAGGAATACCCAAATTATATCCAAAAAATATGGCATTACTTACTGCTCTACTTTGGCATTACTACAAAAACATGATGCCCTTTGGGCTTATACCCTCCGCCTTAAATATCACTCCACAGTATACCCGCCAAATACTACATTGACTCCCACAGCTAAACGTTGTGCTTCCTACATTTGAAAAAGCATGATTAAGGCAATACCCTTTCTACAAGCAGGGACTAGGCTGGAATATAGCAAATGAAAATCATATCCAGCTATGGTTAGACTACTGGCTACCCACAAACACCACCTTACGCCAGCACATCCATGGACCACTACTCCCCCATGAAGATAACCTGTCTCTCTCAACACTATCGTTACTAATGAATCTTGGAACCTCTCCTCACTTTCCTTAGACCTACCACCCCACCTCTCCAACCTTATCACTACTACCATGTTAAACCCTAACCCCAATACTACAGACCAATCATTTTAGAATTCCTCCACCACATAGGCTTTTTCTACTTTCACTGCATACAAATTAATAACACTTCCTCTTAACCAACAACAATCTCATTCTCCGTATTATATTAGGTTTGGAAGATCCTTTCCACCAACAAAATTAAGCAATTCTTATGGCTCATGCTACAACAGAAACTACCCACACTATCATTTCTCTATCATAAAAAAATCTCCATATCTCCATAGATACTACCCGTACAATGTGCAGACAAGCACCTGAAGACATCGACCATATATTTTTTCGTTGCCACATCGCTATACCTATATGGAAACATTTCAATATCCCGCTCCCTATACACCCCTTTCAAGACTGGGTAAGAGCATTATGTCTTCCGCCACACAAACCACCCACTCTCCTCACGAAAAATGTGTCATTACCCCCAATCATACTATGGCACCTCTGGACTAATCGTAATAATAATGTGTTCAATCATACCAACACTCAGGTTAATATCTACAACATAGTCAATGTTGTGTGATTGCATAGAGGTCTCAAATTTGTTTGCCAAAGTAGTTACTCTTTTTTCACCTTTATTTACTTTTGTAGTGATGCAAATTGCTTATTAATAAATTAAAAATATAATAAATTTTAATATTTTAATATATGACATTACCGAATATCTTTTACCCATTTACTTGGAATTTAATGGTTGCATAATTTTAAATGCATGTACTTATTTTTGAAAGTCAGTTACTAAAGGGGGGAAGCACACTACTTTTGACTATAATAAGTAGTTTTCTCACTTAATTTTCTCATAATTAAATTATGGATGATTTCTCGTGCTACATGTATCTTCTAATAGTGTTCACCTTATTATGTGAAAAAATAAGCTATAACAAGACTGTCATTTTTAATCGAAAATTAAGAATGGTTGGAGATTTTGTGTGTTTTGCATTAGTTAACAACCCTTATTTTTTTCGTGTTCAACTTTGGCATAATTGACCTGTAAAAGCTTTGTAGCTGACCTTTAGTGTATTATAAATTTTTTCTAGTTATTTAGCCTTCCATTGGACACAACGATTCTACAACCATATGCAAATTCAAAGAGCAATATTGGTAGTGGAACAGGTTAGAAATTAGAAGATATGCTCTCCTTAATGCTAAGTGTATTTCTTTATGGGGTTTTTGAGAAATTGGATGGGATACCTAGTGTCGGTGGATTGGGCTCTTTAAGCTTAGTTAGGTGCAACTTGTGATTAAAAAAGGTCAGTAAAAGATGAGCATATAAATTTAAAAGATATGCTTGATTTTGTGTATTTTGCACGCATACATTTCTAATTACTACAAATCTACAACGATCTCAATAAGGATAAAAATCCCGGTCTAAGTAGCATGAATTATGATGTTTGAAGCTAAGGGTGTCAAGTGGGCCGGTCCAGGCCCGGGACCGCGGGCCAAATGGGCCAGGACCGTTTGGCCCGATTTTAGTGGGCCTGAGCCAGTCTCGTGGGTCGGTCCTATGATTTGGGCCCGCAACCATTTAGCCTGCCAGGGCCCGGGATCGGCCCGGTTCCTTAGCGGGCCAAACGGTCCCAACGACTATTTTTTTTTTAATTTTTAATTTTTAATTTTTTATTTTTAAATATAGCCGTTGGGCTGTCAAAAAATAGCCGTTGGCTATTTATAAAATAGTCATTTAACCCCCAACTTTGTTTTAATCCCAACATTTTTATAATTACACTTTTCCCCTATTTTTAACTATAAATACCCCATCATTCTTTCATTTTTTCTTACAAAATCATCAATCTATCACAATCTCTCTCTAATTTTATTCTATAATTGCTACTATTGCTTACTTTATTGTTACAATTTGTGAAACAATTGTGAAGTTGGTGAATTGAAGTCTTCAATGATAATCAATTTTCAACAAGTTGTTCGTCAATTCGGTAAACTCGTTCCAACTTTTAAGTTTTAATATTATAATTTTGTTTATTTTATTTATTTTCTATTACTTTATTAATTAAGATGGATTCCTTAAAAAAACAATTTGGTAAAAATAAGGGAAAATCCAAGAGTGACGAATCTAGTGCTCAATTTGTTCCTCCCCCACTGCCCCAGGCTCCCCGAACCAAACTCCATATACGTCCTACACCTGCTATTCTTGATAGCGATAATAGTTTATTACAATTTACTGAAAGTCAATTTTGCCATAATATTAGATCTGGTGAACAATTAGACAATGAATTAATGAATGCTCTTTATTCTAATCCAACTATTGATGAAAATGATGACGAGAAAATAGATTCTGATGAAACTCAACCGGATGATGATACACCAACTAGTCATGTTCCTGATGTTAACCCAACTAGTGGTAACCCTGCTAATCCAAATGATGCCCCATTTGATACTCCTGTTACTACCCCTACTTTTTCTAGACAACCTAGCAAACGGACAAAAACATCTCCCGTTTGACTATTTTTTACTCAACTAATTCCAGGAAATAAGGCTAAGTGTAAAACTTGTGGCACAGAGTTAGTTTTTAAATATTTTGGATCGCGAGGGGGGAGGGGAACTTTGGCTAGACATATAATGAAACACCCTCAAGATAAAGTGAGATATCTTCATCTGAAAGCTTTGGCCGAGGGAAAAAGTTTACCTACTCCTAGTCAGGTTGACCCTAGTACCGGTTCAAATCAATTTCAACCGGAAATTAATACTGTTACCGGTGGTATTTTATATTATGATCCAAAAAAAGATCGGGAAGAATTGACAAAAATGGTAACTGTTATGTATTTACCCTATAGTTTTCCTTCTCATCCTAACCTTGTGCATTAATCCTACTTATAAAGGTTTTCCTCGCACAACCGTAAAGAGCGATATTTATAAATATAAACATGAATATGAACAATATTTGCGCTATTTATTTACTCATATAAATTGTCGTATTGCTATTACAACTGATATTGGTAGAAGTGGTAACGACTGTGATTACCTTATTGTTACCAGTCATTGGATTGATGAGGATTGGATAATGCAAAAGCACATTACTTCTTATAGAATAATAAATTCACATCACACAAGGTAGTTTATTGCTAGCACAGTTATAGATATTGTAGATATTTTTGTATTAGTGATAAAATAATATCAATTTCAATGGATAATGCTACTAGTAACACAAATGCTATAGCCTTGCTTACCACTACGCTAAATCCTACATTTAGTGATATTTTTCATGTTAGATGTATTTGCCATATCTACCATTTAATTGTGGGTGATGGTATGAGAATTTTAAATATTAAAATTAAAAGGTTAAAATGGCTCTTAACTGGCTTTTTATTCAAACCGTAGAAGTAGACTTAGAGAATATTTTAAAAGATGCGATGAATTTGGCCTAAGAGAAAGAAAGGTTCCTAAACATTGTCCAACTAGATGGAATTACATGTATGAAAGTTTGGTTGTTGCATATGAATATAGAAACCCCATAAACTCAATATTTAATGCACATGTAAGTAATGATAATGAGCACCTTACAAATGAGGATTGAGCTAATGTTAAAATACTTGTAGAATTTTTAGAAAAAATTTATATTGCTACAAATAAATTTTCTTGGCAGTATTATCCTACTATTTATAACTGTTTAGTTTATATTGCAGAACTTGCAAATTTGTTTGCTTATTTTTCAGAGGGTGGGGAAATTTATAAACTTGTTATTGATTCTATGAGAAAAAAGTTTAAAAAATATTTTTTCCCTATTCCCCCTATTTATGGTGTTTCTGCTTTGTTAAATCCTTGTATGAAATTAGGAGGTCCTCATTTTTGGTATGAAACTGTTTATAATGGTTTAGCACTTAAAGATGAAGAATTGTCTCAACTTCCGGAAACAATAGCCTCAATTAGAATAAATGCTCAAACTATTTTTAATACTTATCAAGTTGCATTAAATCATGCTAGACCAAATCTTCCAACTCATTCTTCTTCTGATTCTCAATCATCTAAAAGAACTGCGGGAGTAAAAGCACTTAGTGCTTGGGCGGAGTTTAGGGGTTCTCAAAGTTCTAGTAGTAGTGATTTTTCACAACTAAATGAGCTTGAAGTTTATTTGTCTCAGGGAATTGAGGAAGTGAATCACGACGGTTCCTTTAATCTTTTGGAATGGTGGAAGGACAAAGAAAAATACTTTCCGGTTCTTTCAAGGATGGCCCGAGATATTTTAACTATTCAAGCTTCAACAGTGGCATCAGAGAGCGCTTTCAGTCAAGCAAGATTTCAACTCGGTGATTATAGAGCGTCTATGAGGGAGTGTTTGGAAAAATCAGTACTTTTCAGAGATTGGATCCGGTCGGAAAGAAAAAATTTTGAACTTGCTGAATCACAACCAGATGAAGACGAAGCTTACGAAGAAATGCTAGCTGAACTTGCGGAAGATGTTGCTTCGCCCGGAAGTGGCGATGACCAAGTAACTTTTCCGCCACCACCAACGAAAGTTCCTCCGGACCTTGATAGATTTATGAAGCTTGTAAGAGATACCATGTAACTTGTATGAACAAAAATTAATATGTATTATGTAACTTATATTTTGGCACATCTTGATTAGTTTCTTTTTCTTCTCAATGGTGGTATTAGCACCTTGTTGTGCTCATTCCATAGAGGGGTGAAGACTAAGAAAGATATTTCCATATGTTTTAATGCTATAATAAAATTACAAGGCATATCTCTTTAAAATATTTTTGTCTTTAGACTTAGATATTATTTTTAACATCCTTTTGTCTTTAGACTAATATATATACTATACTATACTATATATACATCTTATATATAGTATATAAGTTGTATATATAGCTTATCGAATATAACTTTTATATATATATATAT
The DNA here is from genome assembly GCF_000390325.3 of Nicotiana tomentosiformis. Classification (NCBI taxonomy): domain Eukaryota; kingdom Viridiplantae; phylum Streptophyta; class Magnoliopsida; order Solanales; family Solanaceae; genus Nicotiana; species Nicotiana tomentosiformis. Next base: position 136,243,375 of record NC_090819.1, read on the forward strand.
ATATATATATATATATATATATATATACATCTTATATCGATATATATATATATTTAATATATATACTATACTATACTATACTATATATAAGATGTATATATAGCTTATCGAATATAGCTTATATATATATATATATATATTATACATTTAATATATATACTATATTATACAATGCTTTGTATATAAATGTATACTATACATAAATAATATACAATGAGACTGTCCGCACTCTCCTTAATGGACTTAGATGTAAGACCTTAGGTGAGTTTAGATGGTATAAAGACACTTTTATGAGTAGAGTGATGGAACTACCAGAAAATAAGCTTGAACATTGGAAAGCTAAGTTCATAGATGGCCTTCCCTCTTTATTTGCTGAAAGAGTTAGAAAGATTTTAAGAGGTAATTATGGTGAAATTCAATACAGAGACTATACCTACGGTAAGTTAGTAGGAATTTGCACACAGGAAGGGTTAAACCTGTGCAATGAATTAAGATTGTCAAGACAGCTTAAAATGGATAAGCTTAAGGAAGAAAACCAATTAGGGGACTTTTGCACCCAGTTCGGTTTACCCAAGACTTCTACTCATAAGAAGAAGAAACATAAGTATCATAGATACCCTAACCAAGACAGTCCTTATAGGAGAAAGAGATATAGATATAGATCCAAAGAAGAACGAGAAGCTAAGAAAGCTCATCGCAAGTCTACTAGATTTACCAAAAATAGGTCTAAGAGAGATCTTGCTGACATTAGGTGTTATAAGTGTGGCAAATTTGGCCATATAGCCCCGAATTGTAAGCTTCAAAACCTGAAAACCTTAGGACTAGACGATGAGTTACGTGATAAGGTTTATGGTTTGTTATACACTTATGGATAAGAATCTGATTATTATTCTGAGTCAGAATCCGAAGCTGAAATAGATTTGCTTGATTTATCTAATAGTGATAAAAATGTTGATAATACTTGTACAACTTGCAAAGGTGATACATGTACTTGTGATGATAATGAATTTTATAAATTGCAATCACAGTTTCAAGCTTTGAACATGAAAACTATTACATCTGATAATGTAATAGAACTTTTAAAAGAAGTTACTGATGAAAAACTTCGTGAAAAAATTATTAATTTGGCTGCTAGTTCAAGTTCTAGTTTTGCAAAACCTTTTGAAAAGGATTTGAATATTCCCCGCCTTATTCTTTACTGGAGGTTAATAACCGTCTTTTAAATAAAAATGCAACTCCAGCAAGAGATTCTTCTTTCGATGATTTGGAGGTTGAAGTTGAAAACTTGAAACGAGAGATCAAATCTCTTAAACATAATCAGATGATTTGTGATCATAGGATTATTCAGATTGAGAAAATCAATTATCCAGCTGAGAAATCTAATGATAAAAATAAAGGTATTTTTGAAAATGATATTGAAGAAAAACCTATTAGTTTTAATCCTAAACATGATACGTTTTTAGGAATGATGTAAATTATTACTGCTCATAAATGGTATATTAAATGTACTATTCTCATTGATAATAGTTTTTCTATTACAAACATTGCCATGATTGATAGTGGAGCAGATGTTAGCTGCATTCAAGAAGGTTTAATACCTACGAAATATTTTCAAAAAATTACTCACATGGTTAGATCTGCATCCGGACATGCTTTAGATATAAAGTATAAATTGCCTAATACGGGTATTTGTCAGAATAAAGTTTGTATTCCTCACTTCTTTTTCTTGGTTAAAAACCAGTTATACCCTCCAATTATACTTGGAACACCGTTTATTAACGTCATTTATCCTTTTACTAGCATAGACTCCAAAGGTTTTACTGCTACTTATAAGGATAAAAAGATAAGTTATACTTTTGTTACAGATCCTGTAACTAGAGATATTAATGCTTTAATTGATATGAAGCAGAAACATGTTGATTCTTTACAGTTAGAGTTGTTTAGTATGAATATATTTGATACTTTGAATTCTACTAAAGTACAGGAAAAAATCAAATTGATTTCCGAACAGATTGCTATTGATATTTGTGGTGAGCATCCTAGTGCTTTTTGGAATAGAAAAAAGTATATTGTCACTTTGCCTTATGAAGATAATTTCTCTAAGGATAATATTCCTACTAAATCCTGACCTTGTCAAATGAACGTAGAATTGGTAGAATTCTGCAAGCAAGAGATTGATAGCTTATTACAAAAGGGTTTTGATAAAACCCTCAAAGTCTCCTTGGTCTTGCACAACTTTTTATGTTAATAACGCAGCTGAAAAGGAATGTGGTATTCCTAGATTGGTCATTAATTATAAACCTTTGAATAAATATTTGAAGTGGATTAGGTATCCTATTCCCAATAAAATAGATTTATTATCTGGATTATATGATGCCAGTATATTTTCAAAATTCGATTTAAAATCTGGATATTGGCATATTCAAATATTCAAAGAGCATACTTATAGAACTGCTTTTAATGTTCCATTTGGGCAATATGAATGGAATGTTATGCCTTTTGGTTTGAAGAATGCCCCTTCTGAATTTCAAAAAATTATGAATGATATTTTCAACCCCTATCTAGACTTTATCATTGTTTATATCGATGATATTTTGGTATTTTTCAAAAGACTTGAAATGCATATTAAGCATTTAGATATTTTTAAAAGAATTGTTATACAAAATGGTTTGGTTATCTCAAAATAAAAAATGAGTTTATTCCAAACTAACGTTCGATTTTTAGGACATTATATTTGTCAAGGAAAGATTACTCATATTCAGAGATCGATCGATTTTGCTTCAAAATTTCCCGATGTTATTACTGATAGAACCCAGTTACAAAGATTTTTGGGAAGTTTAAATTATATATTGCCTTTTTATAAAGATTTATCGCGTGATTTAGCCCCCTTATATGATAGGCTAAAAAAGGATTATAAAAACCCTTGGACTTATAGTCATACTGCTTTAGTTAAAAATATTAAGCAACGTGTTAGATCTTTACCTTGCTTGACCCTTGCTAATCCTGCTTGGCAAAAGATTATCGAGACATATGCGTCTAATATTGGTTACAGAGGGATTTTGAAACAGATAAATCCCGATAATAAGCACGAATACCTGATTAGATTCTACTCTAGTAAATAGTCTGAAGCCCAGAGAAAATACGCTATTGTGGCACATGAAATGTTAACCATAGTAAAATGTGTTTTAAAATATCAAGACGATTTATACAATCAAAGTTTTTTGATAAAAACTGACGCACAATCTGTTAAATATATGTTTAACAAAGACTTTAAACATGATGCCTCGAAAATGATATTTGCAAGATGGCAGGCTCAATTAGCCCCTTTTGATTTTGAAATACAATATAAAAAGGGAATTGATAATTCTCTGCCAGATTTCTTATCTCGTGAATATTTACAGGATGGAATCCCCCTGGGGTAGGTGAAGAGTTAGAGGTTGGGGAAGATCATCCCCACAGTCCATAGGAAGATCATCACCTTCAGGATCGTCATACGGATCCACATCAAACTCCCCAGCTATACAAATGGGAAGAAAGAGTTTAACCAATGAGAGGATATCTCTCAGAGAAGAAGCATCAATTGGACCATCCGTCCATCTGGAAGATATTCCAGAAGATAGTCCGTTATACGCATATTTGCAGGCATGTTTGACTGCTCAAAAACAGAAAGATACTTCTGCTAAGCAAAGTGGTACTTTTGCTTCCATTACAAAAGATGACAATGATGATATCAAATCATATGAGAAAGTGTCTAAAAAAGAAATGATATTTCTTTTAGAAAATTCTGATATTCAGAGAAAATAAGAGCTGTGGAAGATATTCCAAAGGTATTTAATAAATAGATTATATTACCCGGGTGAGTCATACAAAACCCGCTCTTATTATGAAACAATACTCACCAGTACTGGCAGTGCAGAGTTTCAACACTTTTCTGGTTATAGCACAGATGAGAACGTTTATAACTTCTCGAAGATCATAATTAAACAGATTATATATGTTGAAGACTGGGGTATATCCACAATGAAAGAAAGGCAGATAAGCCTTAACAAATCTCGAATGAATTTCACCTATTGGGATTATATCCAGGCATTTGATAAAGTGTTATACTACAATAATGATCGACACAAACATATGGTTTATTAAAGTATGTGCAAAGATATTTGCAGAGGCTATTCCTAAATGGTTTCTAAACTGGTGGTCATACCACGGTCTGACAGTAAAAAATTTACCTGATCCATTTCTCATGTTATACAAAGAATGGATAAAAATTTCCCCTTTTATAAATAATTTATATCACACAGATCATATCTGTTACCCAGAAAAAATTGACCAAATTTATTTCTTTCTGGAATTCTCTATTCCCTGGATTCATAAATGGACTCCAGAAGTCGGATTCACCGAAGAACAAGTCTCGTGCTTACACAGGACCTTTTACAACAACTTTTGGGATAAACAAATGAAAAAAGATCCCAAAACAAAAACATTATATGGTCAAGAACTCTTGGATTCCATCAAAACGAAAATCTAGGAATATTCCAGCAGACCTCATAAAGAGGTGATTGATGACAGATTAGTAAGGCATATTGCCAGAAAGATCTCCTTTCAGGAATGAGATAAAGAAGAAATGATTAACAACTACTTGGAAGAAGTCAAAAGAAATTTACTTCGTTCCATTAATCAATATGAAAAATCAGACACTTCTATGCAGAGTGAAACCAGCAATGATGATATCGCTAAAGATTCTCAACCCTTTGAATCAGAGAAAATACTATTTGATGAAGATTTGCAGAATGTGGAATAATTCCTCCGCAAAATGAAAGAATCAGACAAAAGACTAGCACAGTGAAACAACTAGACCCCACAAACACAGCGAAGCTGCCGGACCTACAGCACAGTGAAGCCGCCGGACCCCACTCAAATAGTAGATATACTGTTCATCAACAGTAGATACACTGTTCATAAACAGTAGAAATACTATTTTGTATAGTAAAAATACTGTAACAGGGACCCACGGGACCCACTTTTTACCGTTCATAGATTCTTTTCTTTTCTATTTATACGTTTCATTCATTCATTCAGAAGAGGAAGGAAGCGAGACCCTCTCTCTCTCTCTCTTCAAGTGTAATTAAGAGTTTGTAGTTTGAAGTTTTTGTAACAGAAGAACAAGTAAATAAAGTTTTCAGTTTTTCATCTTCAGGCCTTGCATCCCGGCCAAAAAGGTACTGATTTATTTCTTAATTAGTTTTTCTTCTAGTCTCTCCTCTCTGGCCGTGACGATGTCCGGCTAAGAGAATTCATATCTATGTTGAGTATCTAACTTCTCTCCTATATAAACCATGAAAGCGACATCATCTATTTAAATATAAATGAACTTTATATATAGAGTTTTGACTTGGTGTCAGGATGGTTGGTACAGTCTAATATAACACTGCTCTTATTGGCTTTGCCTTAGTGGCTTCGTCTAGCAAGCCGTGAACCTCAACCCGATAAAGGAGTTTAAAAGGGCATCTTCTTTCACGGTTAGAACTGCTAGACACATAGGCTCAATAAAAGTATGTATTATATTATGACAGATCCCTTGCTTTAGTAAAGGTTTTTAACCTTCCATACAGTCATTAAACTATATATAAAATTCAAGTATATTTCAATTCTTATATCCTTACTGATTGTGCGGATTACCGCCAGTCTTTAAATATAAGGGTACTGAATTAGATAGATTAAGAATACTCAAGTATGTTAAAATAGAAATCTTTAACTGGTGGAAACCTCGGTGGACATATAAAAGTCAGCAGATGTGCAAAACAATTCCAGTTCCCGGTCAAACGGTGATTTCTGTTTTAGCTTAGTTGAGAAGGCCGTGCGGATTACCGCCCGCCACTTGATCCTGTTAAAATGGTATCAGAGCCTAGGTACTTTCATGATATATATAAGATAGATATGAAATGTTCGACATAGATATGTTTCTGAAATATGGATTTAGGAGAAACTAATATGAAAAATAATAGGTTGGAAGAGGTAGATATACCTCAAAACCTTGATTTGTTAAACAAATGGACGATTCCTAAAGTCCCTATTAGAACAATCTATGATTATGGATGGTTTGATAAACTCTCTTCTAAACAACTTGTTAAAACAACTGAGCAATCTTTAGCTTTAAATTCGTCTGAACAAACTATTCGTTTATTAAACAAGCATGATGTAGATGTTTATAGAAACCAATATAATTATCTGCATATTGGTATGGTTCAAATTGCTTTTAAACCATTAACCCTTAAAGGGTTACCAGAGACGTTTTTGGCAGCTCTCAGAGACGCCAGAAATCTGAATTTTAGATAGTCTTTGATGGGTTCTATTGAATCTACTGTTGCATACGGCCCAGTATATTTTAATACTCAACCCAATCTGCAATTATCTCTATTTGATGTTAATATACTTGATGCTTTGACATTAAATGTGAAAACGCATGGTTATAATTATGCACCTGGTTCTGAACTTATATGTTTATCATATAGGATTTACTTTAAATTGCTATCTACGTTAAACCCTAGATGTAAATTATATGATACATCTGATCAGACTATATTAATGGAAACGAATTTTGCAAAGTCTAAGGTCACCACGAGGAGACCTATTAAGTGGGAAGAAATTAATTTTTTAACTACATGGACTTTGGATTCGGTTATATCCCCCAATCAGATAACTAATGCTGTCAGTAATACTGAGTATTCTCATATTACTCAAAATCCGGATGGAAGGATTTGCATTCAGTTTGATGATAATAGTTCCACTTATAGTAGATAGTCATTTTCCAATAATAGACTGTTGTCTGCTATTAGTTCTAATTATAATAGACATTCCTTTACCAATCATAGACTGTTGCCTGATATTCAACACATTTCTCCTGTTGAACCAGTATATGGACCAGCTAGAAATCGTGCTGCATCTTTACACACAATTTCTACTAAAATAGGTGATAAACCTGTCGAAAGGGTTAAGATTAACCCCAAAACAAATATTGTTCAGGAAAATGATAATATTTATGATAAGGATATTCCTTCTGCGTCCGAGATGGATTTTGACCCAAATGGTGTTTAAATGATTCCACACCAAATTGATTTTAGTCCAGGGTCACAAGCTAGAGGTTATATTCAAAAAGAATTTTTCAGTAATAAATGGAACCAGTTTAAAACTTGGTTTTTTGATACTTATAGTAAAGAGGATTTGAACAATATTTCTCAAGAATTTTATGAAACTTGTGCTTTACATAATCAAATTATGTATTTTGTTCCTTGGTTTATAAACACATATTTACCACTTTTTATAAAAGTTTTGGAAAGATCTTATAAAGATGTGAGTGACAATATTACTAAAGTCATTTACCCTCCGCATGCACCTTTTGTTTTACCTAATAATACAGGTATTACTGTTACTGCATTTCAAAAATTTATTGATGAAGATGTTGCTGCAGTCAGCATCGTAGAAATTAATAAATTAATTTCTCAAAATAATTATTTAAGCTTATATGTTAAGGTTTTGGGAGAACAGATTAGTTTTCTTGATAAAAAACTTGATGATTTAACAGTTTTGATAAAAGATATGAGTACTAGCAAGAAAATAACTGATATTGCCTCTACTTCAGGAAGCAAATCAGGAGCTCAAATTGTTCTTACTCATATTCAAAGACCCCATGAGATTCAGGATTTTAAATTTAAATCTTTTAATGATTTAGAAGAACTTCTTGATAAAAAGTTATCCGGTTTGAATATCAAACCTATTGATTTATCAAAAGATTTTGCTGATAAAATGGATGCTACTTATGATTATAAAAATGATATTTTGTTAGAGTTTAATAAACTCAAAAGTTATCCCAAAAAGAATAGTAAGTTTGTTGATAGAAGATATGCTGATAAACCTAGAATGCAAACTTATTATTACAATCGTCCAACTTCTCAAGATGTTTTAATAGAGTATACATCTTATATCACTATACTATATATACATCTTATATACATCTTATATACTATATATATTCGAATATCTATACATCTTAGATATTTATTTTAACATCCTTTTGTCTCTAATATCTATTTATTTTTATTTATTTATTTTTAAAAATATTGGGCCCACTTAGCCCGCGGCCCTGGACCGTTTAGTCCGGGACCAAATGGTCCCGGTCCCGATCCCGGGCCAGTCCTTAGAAAAAGTCCGCTTAGGTCCGGGCCCGTTTGGATCGGCCCACTTGGCCCGTTTAAGCCTGGGACCGGCCCACTTGCCAGCCCTATTTGAAGCCATGAAAAATGTTGCATTTTACCACATGTTTGTCCATGTTAACAAAGCTATGATCATATAAATAATTTTCTTTTTTCATTTTCTTTCTCATTAGCGTTCGTGTTCTCTCGAATGCACATGATAATATACAATAGTGACTGCATCCCCACAACAACAAAAAGAAGGAACATATTAAGTAATGCATCCATGTTACAGAACTGTCACGACCCAAAATCTAACTAGTCATGATGACATCTAACCTCACCCGCTAGGTAAGCCAAATAACAACAATTCGATTCAATTAATATTTAACTAACTCTAATACACTCTCCAAGGACTGGTAGTACAAATCATGAGATTTTAAGATTGGAATTTATAAAACTTGTGTGAAATAAAAATACTTTATCTGTCTAAAATATAAATGAACAGATTAAAAATTCTAAAGCTACCATAAACAAGAGGCAGCAATGGCTAGAACGCAGGTACATCTTCAGATCCAGTACCCGTCGTACGCAGCGACATCAATGTCAAAAATCTACACGCAAGGTGCAAAAGTATAGTACGATTACAACCGACCCCATGTACTCAATAAGTAACAAACCTAACCTTAGGTTGAAAGTAGTGACGAGTTGGAACACAGGTCAAAGTCCAACAACAGCTCATAACAATATAACAAAAGTGGTATAGGAAATAACTCAAAAATAAAATATTCAGCTCGTTCACAGTTCCAGAAAATAGATATAATTTTCAAGTATAAAGGTAAAAACCCAAATCTTTTACCGAAAATACCAAAATATGAGTAAGTTTGTAAAATCGTGATTTTCCTTCCGAAACTTTTCAAGAGGTAAATGTTTCATTATCAAATGGCTTGAGGAAAAGTACATCTATATGCCTACATGTCAATATGTATGAGAAGTCATGAATGACGTGATATCGTACAACATGAGAAAAAATGTGTCTCTATGCTTGTATGTCAAGTGCGCATGCCAATGCAGTATAACATAGTGAACAACCATATGCATACTCTCAGAGTATCAATCCACCCAGTCATCCCAATCACTCGGCACTCGCACTGAATAGGTACATGTGCTCACCGGACTAGGGGTGTGTGCAGACTATGGAGGGGCTCCTTCAGCCCAAGCGCTATAATCCGCACTGACAACTCACGTGCTATAGTATCAATATTCGGATCCGCACGGACAACTCACGTGCTATAGTATCAATATCTGGATCCCCACGGAAGACTCACGTATTGCACGGACAACTCACGTGCTATAATATCAATATCTCAAAATCAGGCTCTCGGCCTCACTTAGTCATCAATCTCTCCAGTCTCTCGGGCTCACAATGTCATGAAACTAGCCCAAAATGATGATATGATATATCAATAAATAACAATAGAGACTGAGATATGATATACAATGAATGAACATGACTGAGTGTGAAATTATAATGTAAGCAAATAACTCAACAACAGTAATGACCTTAGTGGGTCCCAACATGATAAACATATATGTTATACCTTGTGCGTCCCAAGGTGACGTAATGAATATGAGACTTGTTAATAATTATTTAAATGAGTTTAAAGTCATAATATGGCTATATACGATATTTGGATAGAAAATATAAAGTTTGGGAAAAACTGGATTAAAGTTACGAAAAACTCGACTAATGATTTACCTTGTAACAGAGCGTTTTGATGCAATACATTTTGTGTACTATATTGGGTCTTTTGGGACATATTATATACCAAATTGAAGCTATAGAAGTTTAGTTTCTAACGCATTAAACCTTTTGTCAATACGACATCTGAGTAGAGAGATATCCGCATTTTCGTGAGACTGAGCAAGCAGCTCGGTTGGGACCCACTTGAGACGACCACCGACCTTACGTCTTTTAAATATGTTTCAGCCTCATTTCGGGTCATTTCTCACCCAAATTTCGTCCAAAATCTCTCCAAAACCTTCCCTAACATATCCCAATATCCCAAGAACCAAACTCAAGGGAAATCAGCTCAAGTCATCATCAAAGGTGTTAAAGACTATAAGAGAATGCTTCTATGATGTTGTGGTGTGATTGAAGGCTATTGTGAGCTAAGTTGAGACAGGGTTTCAAGTTGCAGCTACTGTCCAAGGTATGTATAACATATTCTTGATTGTTCCTAAGTTTAATCTTATGTTGGTTGTGTTGTTTGAGTGAAAAACCATAAGATAACACTTGAAAGAACATGGGATATGGTTGTCTTTTTGGTTGGACTATTTTGTGGCTAAATATATGGTTTGTGGTGGATGGAAATTGTGAGAAATAATTTGACAATGTCGTGGCTGTTGTTGTTAAACTTTTCTAGGTGTTAATTAAGTTGATTGAAGAAGAAAAGATGAAAAATAAATGATTAACGATAAAAATTAAGGTGCTAGACTTATGGGGTTGTTTTGGAAGGCATTTTGTGGATGTTTTGAACTAGAAATAATATAGTACATATAAGGCTGGCAAGTGGGCCGGTCCAGGCCCGGGACCGCGGGCCAAACGGCTAAACGGGCCAGGACTGTTTGGTCCAGTTTTATCGGGCCTGGTCTGGTCTCGTGGGCCGGTCCTATGATTTGGGCCCGTCAGGACCGGGACCGTTTGGCCCGCCAGGGCCCGGGAACTATTTTTTTTATAAAAAAATAAAATAAAAAAAAAATAGTCGTTGGGACCGTTTGGCCCGCCAGGGCCCGGGACCGGCCCGGTCCCTTAGTGGGCCAAACAGTCCCAACGACTATTTTTTTTTTAATTTTATTTTTTTTATAAAAAAAATAGCCGTTGGCTATTTATAAAATAGCCATTTAACCCCCCACTTTGTTTTAATCCCAAACTTTTTATAATTACTCTTTTTCCCTATTTTCAACTATAAATACCCCATCATTATTTTATTTTTTCTTACAAAATCATCAATCTATCACAATCTCTCTCTAGTTTACTTCTATAATTGCTACTATTGCTTACTTTATTGTTATAATTTGTGAAATAATTGTGAAGTTGGTGAATTGAAGTCTTCAACGATAATCAATTTCCAACAAGTTGTTCGTCAATTCGGTAAACTCGTTCCAGCTCTTAAGTTTTAATATTATAATTTTGTTTGTTTTATTTACTTTGCTTGATTAATTAAGATGGCTTATTCCTTAAAAAATATGTTTAGTAAAAATAAGGGAAAATCGAAGAGTGGTGAATCTAGTGGCCAATTTGTTCCTCCTCCACTTCCCCCGGCTCTCCGACCCAAAACTATTACCCGTCCTACACCTCCTATTCTTGATAACGATAATAGTTTATTACAATTTACCGAGAGTCAATTTTGCCATAATATTGCACCCGGTGAACAATTAAACCATGAATATATGAATGCTCTTTATGGTAATACAACTATTGATGAAAATGATGATGAAGAAATAGATTTTGATGAAACGCAACCGGATGACGATACACCCACTAGTCCTGCTCCTGAAGTTAACCCAACTAATAATAATCCAGATGATCCCCCGTCTGACCCTCCTATTAGTGCCCCTACGTTTTCTAGACAACCTTCTAAACGGGCAGAAACATCTCTTGTTTGGCAATTCTTTACTCAACTAAGAGAAAGAAATAGGGCTAAGTGTAAAACTTGTGGCAAAGAGTTAGTTTTTCAATATGTTGGAAGTCCGGGGGGGGGAGGGAAGTTTGATTAGACACATATTGCTACACCTCAAGATATAGCTAGATATTTTCGTATGAAAGCTTTGGTTGAGGGGACAAAGAAAAACACTTTTCGATTCTTTCAAGGATGACCCGAGATATTTTAACTATTCAAGCTTCAATAGTGGCATCAGAGAGCACTTTCAGTCAAGCAAGACTTCAACTCGGTGATTATAGAGCGTCTATGAGGGAGAGCTTGAAAAATCAGTACTTTTCAGAGATTGGATCCGTTCGGAAAGAAGAAATTTTGGACTTGCTGAATCACAATCACAATCAGACTTGCTGAAATTTTGGTAAATCTAGTAGACTTGCGATGAGCTTTCTTAGCTTCTCGTTCTTCTTTGGATCTATATCTAGATCTCTTTCTCCTATAAGGACTATCTTGGTTAAGGTATCTATGATACTTATGTTTCTTCTTCTTATGAGTAGAAGTCTTGGGTAAACCGAACTGGGTGCAAAAGTCCCCTAATTGGTTTCTTTCCTTAAGCTTATCCATTTTAAGCTGTCTGGACAATCTTAATTCATTGCACAGGTTTAACCCTTCCTGTGTGCAAATTCCTATTAACTTACCATAGGTATAGTCTCTGTATGGAATTTCACCATAATTACCTCTTAAAATCTTTCTAACTCTTTCAGCAAATAAAGAGGGAAGGCCATCTATAAACTTAGCTTTCCAATGTTCAAGCTTATTTTCTGGTAGTTCCATCACTCTACTCATAAAAGAGTCTTTATACCATCTAAACTCACCTAAGGTCTTACATCTAAGTCCATTAAGGAGAATGTAGATAGTTTCATTCTGGTTGGTAAATCTACCGTTGAAGTGTTCTAATATAGTAAGAATAAGAGTATAAATAACATCTTCTCTATTTGCCACTAGGGCCATTCCTAAGTTATCAACTCCTTATTCAGTGGCTTGAGCATTAATAACCATTGCTCTTTCTTCGATAGTCAAATAATTGTCCCACCAACCACGAAGTTGGCCAGTAAAACCTGCAACAATCATTCTGCAAATATTTCTATCAGTATTTTTCACACTTTTACAGATAGTTGCATACATAAGCATTCTATGTACAAGAATAGTCAATTGTCTATCAGTTAATCCATCAAGATTCCATTCGTAAATTTCGGAACCACTGTAAGACGTATTAGTCTGATTCCAATCACGTTCCTCTATTAAAACATCTTGAAGAGTTGGACGATTGTAATAATAAGTTTGCATTCTGGGTTTATCAGCGTATCTGCTATCCGCAAACTTACTATTTATTTTTTTATTTTTTGGGGTAACTTCTGAGTTTATTAAACTCTGACAAAACATCCTTTTTATAGTCAAAAGTAGTATCTAATTTATTAGCAAAATTTTTTGATAAATCAATGGGTTTGATATTTAAACCGGATAACTTTTTATCAAGAAGTTCTTCTAAATCATTAAAAGATTTAAATTTAAAATCCTAAATCTCAGGAGGTCTTTGAATATGAGTAAAAATAATTTGAGATTCTGATTTGCTTCCTGAAGTAGAGGCAATATCAGTTATTTTCTTGCTAGTACTCATTTCTTTTATCAAAACTGTTAAATCATTAAGTTTTTTATCAAGAGAACTAATATGTTCTCCCAAAATTTTAACATATAAGCTCAAATAACTATAGTATCAATATGTAAGACCGCACGGACAACTCACGTGCTGCACGGATAACTCACGTGCCATAGTATCAATATGTGGGACTGCACAGACAACTCAAGTGCTGCACGGATAACTCACGTGCCATAATATCAATATTTCACAGACAGGCCCTCGGCCTCACTCAGTCATCAACCTTTCTAATCTCTCGGGCTCTCGGAAATCACAAAGATCGGCCCAAACATAGATAACATAGTGTATCAACAAGAATCAAGAAGAGTATGAGATATAATACGCAAGTAAAACCATGACTAAGTACAAGACATCGATTATCAAGTAATTCAACAAGTACGCGACCTCTGCGAGTCCCAACAGTACCATCACATTAAGCATGATTTCTAACATGATTTGCAGTCAAATTTCTATAACCCAGGTGTCACGACCCAAAACTAACCCTGTCGTGATGGCGCCTACCGTGGAACAAGGCAAGCCGACTCATTTCCAAAACAAACCGATATATTCATTTCAAAGATAATTTCAAGGTAAAAACCTCCATTTAAAGAGTTCAAATCAAAGAAAAATAGAAGTGCGGAAAAGAAAAGCCCGACATCGGGGTGTCACTAGTCACGAGCATCTACTATAATCTGTCTAACAATATCAAGGCTAACTTAGCTTGTTAAATAGCTAAATACAACTAGAGAAAGATAAGAGGGAGAAGAGCAGGGGCTGCGATCGACAAACAACTACCTTACTATCTCCAAGAAAACCTGTAACCAGAACACTCAATAACCGCTACCGTGTCCAGCTACACCTGAATCTGCACACAATGTGCAGGGAGTAACGTGAGTACGCCAACTCAGTAAGTAACAACAATAAATAAAGACTGAACAGTAGTGACGAGCAATAAAGTATGTAACGTTCATATCAGGAAATCTCAGCAAAATACCATATGCTCTTAAAAATCAGGATTTGAATCAAACATCTCGTTTAAACCCAGTTCCAGTAAAAATCATTTTAAAGACATTTTTCCAACAGTTTTTCAAACAAACGCTCAATGCAAATGTGAGTAAAAATGATGAAATCATAAACATCCCCTCGGGCAAACCTCACAGTCACTCTTGCCACTCGGGCATACCTCACAATCACTCTCTTGCCACTCGGGCATACCTCACAATCACTCTTGCCACTCGGGCATACCTCACAATCACTCAGCACTCGGCACTCGGCACTCGCACTCGGCACTCGGCACTCGCACTCAGTAGGTACCTGCGCTCACTGGGGGTGTGTACAGACTCCGGAGGGGATCCTTCATCCCAAGCGCTATAATCTGCACGGACAACTCGCGTGCGATAATAATAAAGTATGCTGTAGGAGAGCAGCCCCGATCCATACTCATCCTCACCAATCAGGCCCTCGGCCTCACTCAGTCACAAGTATGCTGCAGGCGGGTAGCCCCGATCCACACTCATCCTCACAAATCAAGCCACTCGGGCATTTCAGCAAAACAGGGCATTCGGCCCAAAACATTTATATGCATCAAAATAGAGTCGTAAGACTGAGTTATGCAGTAAACAAGTATAACTATGACTGAGTATAGATTTTCAATCATTACAAAATTCTTTCTAAATCATATAAGTATCAACATCAAAGTATGCAACTTTACAGTTGCTACGGGGAGGACCAAGTCATAAATCCCCAACAGTGCACGCCCACACGCCTGCCGCCTAGCATGTGCGTCACTTCAAAATAATAGAATGATATAAAATTCGGGGTTTCATACCCTCAGGATTAGATTTACAATCGTTACTTACCTCAACAAGATGAACCTAACGTTGAGCAAGCTAATCAATACTCAGGAAATTTCCACTTCGTGCGTATCCACCTCTGAATGCTTTCTTGTCTCCTCAATTCAATGCCAATGATCCGAAACTAAAATTCACTCCTTAATGATAATACAACGATCTACTATACTAAGCAACTTCAATCTACAATATCAACATCCATTGGGACCAACATTAGTAACCCATTCCATAGTTTCATTGTATTCATAAATTTCATCGCCAAGATTACCATTCATTTTCTCTCTTATTTTCTCAAAAGTACTATTCATGCCATGAACTCGAATTTTATAATCCAATCTTTCAACCACTAAAACTTGTAACAAATGCTTCAAATACTTCTAACTACTCATAATAAACGAGTTTGAAGCATTGGAATTACCTCTAGTAGATCAATCTTGAAAAATCACAACTTTGGTGATTTTTGTGTTCTTGAGGATTTGATGATGAAATCTTGTATTTGGATGTAAGAATGATGTTAGAAATCATGTATATTGAGTAATAATCAACCCAAAATGTCATTAACAACTTACCTTGGTTGATTGGACTTGATTTGAGCTCAAAATCGTCCCTTCACCTCAAGAACCCTAACCCCCAAATACTCAAAATATCCCCCTTCCCCGACCTTGTATTTATAGGCCCAGATTTCTGGGTTTCGGATGCGGACCTGGATGCTTAGCATCCCCACTTCACTCCTCTTTGAAGGTCGGATGCGTACCTGGATGCTATGGAAGCACTTCACTGCCAGCCTCTCTTTCGGACGCGACCTCGGATGCTTCGCATCCGCAGGCTCCTCCGCCAGCCTTTGGTAATTTGGTCATAACTTCTTATAGGAATGTCCAAATGATGAACGGTTTGAAGCGTTAGAAACTAGACTCAAAGATCGTTCATTTTATAGGTAATAAACCATATAACACTTAGTATAATGAGAGTTATGCTCAATAGAATTTAGGTCTTATGCGAACTCACTTGAAACTTTAATCTTATGAAATTTCCAACTTCCAAACTTCTCATTAACCGTTCGAAATCATCTCGAGCCCCTCGGGACCTTAAACAAATATACCAACAAGTCCTAAGATATTATACAGAGCTATTGGAATCATCAAAATTAAATTCCGAAGTCGTTTACACATAGATCCATATCCGGTCCACTTTTCTAACTTAAATTTCTCAATTATGAGACTAGTGTCTTATTTCACTCCGAGTTCCTTTCGGACACGAACCAACTAACCCGATACAACTAAACACAGCT
This sequence comes from Nicotiana tomentosiformis, assembly GCF_000390325.3. NCBI lineage: Eukaryota > Viridiplantae > Streptophyta > Magnoliopsida > Solanales > Solanaceae > Nicotiana > Nicotiana tomentosiformis. The sequence continues at coordinate 136,260,057 of NC_090819.1, forward strand.
GAACAACACATAAATAAGGATAAATGGGGGAAGTGAGGCTATAACTCTCAGAACAAACGACCGGGTCGTTACATCCTCCCCCACTTAAACATACGTTCGTCCTCGAACGTGCCCAGAGTTGTTCCAAAAGCCATCAAATCACTGTGTAACTTTCCCATGCACATACCCGGGGGTGATACCACATCACTCTAACCCATACAGGTTCGATAGCATAGCATAACTGATATTCCTCAATTCAACCTAGCCCACAAGCCTTCGAATCAAATTTTCGACATCCGAAATTTCCTATAAGATGAAAAGTTCGCATCTACATACTGTATAAGTCTGAACAAGCTGTACCAAAAGCCGTAACCATAACTCACATACTCAAATTCAAATACCGCATAGCTCGAATGCTCGAAGCAATGATTTAAAATCACAGTATCGACTCAAATCAATCCAGTGCCAGTAATAAACCTCATATCAACCAAACCCTCGTTCTAAAACCTTCGTACACTGCCGATGATAAAAGAAACATACCGAATTCATAACCATTCATTAGACTAACCCTATCGTGAAACTTTACAGTTGCTACGGGGAGGACCAAGTAACAAATCCCCAACAGTGCACGCCCACACGCCCGTCACCTAGCATGTACGTCACTTCAAAATAATAGAATGATACAAAATTCGGGGTTTCATACCCTCAGGACTAGATTTACAATCGTTACTTACCTCAACAAGATGAACCCAACGTCGAGCAACCTAATCAATACTCAGGAAATTTCCACTCCGTGCGTATCCACCTCTGAATGCTTTCTTGTCTTCTCAATTCAATGCCAACGATCCGAAACTGAAATTCACTCCTTAATGATAATACAACGATCTACTATACTAAGCAACTTCAATATACAATATCAACATCCATTGGGACCAACATTAGTAACCCATTCCATAGTTTCATTGTATTCATAAATTTCATCGCCAAGATTACCATTCACCTTCTCTCTTATTTTCTCAAAAGTACTATTCATGCCATTAACTAGAGTTTTATAATCCAATCTTTCAACCATTAAAACTTGTAAAAAATGCTTCAAATACTTCTAACTACTCATAATAAACGAGTTTGAAGCATTGAAATTACCTCTAGTAGATCAATCTTGAAAAATTACAACTTTGGTGATTTTTGTGTTCTTGAGGATTTGATGATGAAATCTTGTATTTGGATGTAAGAATGATGTTAGAAATCATGTATATTGAGTAATAATCAACCCAAAACGTCATTAACATCTTACCTTGGTTGATTGGACTTGATTTGAGCTCAAAATCGTCCCTTCACCTCAAGAACTCTAATCCCCAAATACTCAAAATATCCCCCTTCCCCGACCTTGTATTTATAGGCCCAGATTTCTGGGTTTCGGATGCGGACCTGGATGCTTCGCATCCCCACTTCACTCCTCTTTGAAGGTCGGATGCGGACCTGGATGCTATGGAAGCACTTCACTGCCAGCCTCTCTTTCGGACGCGACCTCGGATGCTTCGCATCCGCAGGCTCCTCCGCCAGCCTTTGGTAATTTGGTCATAACTTCTTATAGGAAGATCCAAATGACGAACGGTTTGAAGCGTTAGAAACTAGACTCAAAGATATTTCATTTGATAGGTAATAAACTATATAAAACTTAGTATAATGATAGTTATGCTCAATGGAATTTAGGTCTTATGCGAACTCACTTGAAACTTTAATCTTATGAAATTTCCAACTTCCAAACTTCTCATTAACCATTCGACATCATCTCGATCCCCTCGGGACCTTAACCAAATATACCAACAAGTCCTAAGATATCATACGGAGCTATTGGAATCATCAAAATTAAATTCCGAAGTCGTTTACACATAGATCCATATCCGTTCCACCTTTTTAACTTAAATTTCTCAATTATGAGACGAAGTGTCTTATTTCACTCCGAGTTCCTTTCGGACCCGAACCAACTAACCCGATACAACTCAACACAGCTGAACAACACATAAATAAGGATAAATTGGGGAAACGAGGCTATAACTCTCAGAACGAACGACCGGGTCGTTACACCAGGGAGAGCATATAACTAGCAACAAGTTATTCAACTTTACAGTTTCACGAAATGGGCCAAGTCCCAATTCCTACGGTGCACGCCCACACGTCCGTCACCTAGCATGTGCGTCACCTCCAAAATACTCATATAATCTAATAATCTGGGGTTTCATACCCTCAGGACCAGATTTAAAACTGTTACTTACCTCAAACCGCGCAAAATCCTACTCTGCAATACCTTTGCCCCTCGAATCAATCTCCAAACCCCCCGAATCTAGCCACAAGCAGTACAATATAATTAACATAGGCTAAAAGAATCAATTCCACAAGAAAAATATGAAATTATAAGCCAAAATCTGAAATAGACTCAAACCACCCCCTGTGCCCACGTCTCGAAATCTGATAAAAGTAAAAAAATTCGAAATCACATTCACTCATGAGTCTAACCATACTAAATTCATCAAAATCCAACATCATTTGGTCCTCCAAAATCCACTCTCCAATTCTCAAGCCCTAAAGCCCCAAATTTCACTTTAAAATCTCACTAATTAGGTGTAGAAATTAGTATGGAATCAAGATTTATGATAAAAAAACAAGTACAAGAAGCTTACCTTAATAATCCCCTCGAAAATCTTCTCCACAATCGCCTAAGTCCGAGTCTCAAATGGTGAAATAAGATTAAAATCACGAACCCTTGTTTTTTAAACCTTCTGCCCAGACTTTTCGCATCTACGGACCCACTATCGCATCTGCGACACCGCACCTGCTGAAAATTCATCGCAGGTGCGGACTCCACTTAAAATCCCAGATTTCGCTCCTGCGGCTCCAAGACCGCATCTGCGCCTATCACAGGTGCGGAAACCCATCGCATCTGTGGCTACGCACCTGCGCCTAGTTGCCCACTTTTGTGACCATCGCAGGTGCGGGAAAATCTTCACACGTGCTGCTTCTGCTCAACTCCTCCTTGGCCGCTTCTGCGGTCCCATCCCCGCTTATGCGAGCTCGCACCTGCGGTTCCCACTCCTTAGGTGCGATTACACCAGCAACAATAACACTTCAGCTGTCCCTTTCAAATCCAAACCAAGTCTGAAACCTCCCAAATTCCCTACCCCCCCCCCGAGGCCCCCGAGACCTCAACCAAATATGCCAACAAGTCATATAACCCAATACGAACTTAGTCGAAACTTCGAATCACTCAAAACAACATCAAAACACCGATTATATCCGGATTCAAGCCTAAAGAACTTGTAAACTTCCGAATTCTGCAAACGACACCGAAACCTACCAAACCACGTCCGGTTGACCTCAAATTTTGCACACAAGTCATATTCATCATTACGAACCTATTCCAACTCTAGGAATTGGAATCTGACCCCGATATCAAAAAGTTAACCCCTAGTCAAACTTCCCAAAAATTTAACTTTCGCCATTTCAAGCCTAAATTAGCTATAGACCTCAAATTCATAGTCCAGACACGCTCCTACGTCCAAAATCACCCAACGGAGCTAACGAAACCGACAGAACTCCATTAGAGAGTCGTCTTCACACACTTCCGACTATGGTCAAAATCCTAAGACTTAAGCTTTCATTTTTAGGGACTGAGTGTCCCAAAACACTCTAGAACCAAAAATAAGACCTCCCGGCAAGTCACATAAGCAGAAACAGATACGGGGAAAACAGTAAATAGGGGATCAAGGCTAATACACTCAAAACGACCGGCCGGGTCGTTACATCCTCCCCCTTACAACAATCGTTCGTCCTCGAACGAGCATAGAGACATACCTGAAGTGGTGAAAAGATGAGGATAACGACTGTGCATATTATGCTCGGTATCCCAAGTCGCCTCCTCGACCGGCTGACCCCTCCGCTGAACCTTCGCAGAAGCAATATTCTTCGACCTCATCTTTCGCACCTGCCTATCTAAGATTGCCACCGGCTCCTCAACATAAGATAAATCCTTGTCCAACTGGACTGAGCTGAAATCCAACACGTTAGACGGATCGCTGTGATACTTCCGGAGCATAAAAACATGGAATACTAGATGAACTCCTGCTAGACTGGGAGGCAAGGCAAGCTCATAAGAAAACTCCTCAACACGTCGGAATACCTCAAATTGACCGATAAACCTCGGGCTCAGCTTGCCCTTCTTTTCGAACCTTATAACACCCTTCATGGGTGACACCCGGAGCAAGACCCGCTCTCCAACCATAAATAAAACACCGTGAACCTTCCGATCCGCATAACTCTTCTGTCTATCCCGAATCACCCTAACCTTCTCCAGAGCATCCTGAACTAAGTCTGTACCCAATAATCTAGCCTCGCCCGGCTCGAACCAACCTACTGGAGACCTACACCACCTACCATACAGAGCCTAATATAGTGCCATCTGGATGCTCGACTGATAACTATTGTTGTAGGCAAACTCCGCCAGTGGCAAGAACTGATCCCATGAACCCCCAAACTCCATTACACACGCACAAAGCATATCCTCTAATATCTGAATAGTGCGCTCGGATTGTCCGTCCGTATGAGGGTGAAATGTTGTGCTCAACTCCACTTTAGTACCCAACTCATGGTGTACAGCCCTCTAGAACCGTGATGTAAACTGTGTACCCTGATCATAAATGATAGATACTGGTACGCCATGAAGCCTGATGATCTTGCGGATATACACTCGAGCCAGCTGCTTGGAAGAATAGGTACTCATCATAAGAATGAAATGAGCTGACTTGGTCAGCCGGTCCACAATCACCCAAACTGCATCAAACTTTCGTTGAGTCCGTGGAGGCCCAACAACGAAATCCATAGTGATCCGCTCCCATTTCCACTCCGAAATCTCTAACTTCTGAAGTACCCCACCTGGTCGCTGATGCTCATACATCACCTGCTGGCAATTTAGGCACCGAGCTACATACTCCACTATGTCCTTCTTCATTTTCCTCCACCAGTAATGTTGTCTCAAGTCCCGATACATCTTTGCGGAACCTGGATGAATAGAATACCGTGAACTGTGAGCCTCATGGAGAATCAGCTCACACAAACCATCTACATTGAGCACACATGGGCTGTCCTGCATCCTCAATGCACCATCATCCCCATTAGTGACCTTCTTAGCATCACCGTGCTGGACCATATCCTTGAGGACAAACATATGGGGGTCATCACACTAACGCTCCCTGAAATGATCATAAAGAGAAGACCGCTAGACCACACAAGCCAATACTCTACTCGGCTCAGAAATATCCAATCTAACAAAATGGCTGACTAAGGCCTGAACATCCAACGCCAATGGCCTCTATGCTGCTGGAAGATATGCTAAGCTCTCCAAACTCTCCGTCCGACGACTCAAGGCATCGGCCACCACATTGGCCTTCCCGGAATGGTACAAAATGGTGATATCATAGTCCTTAAGAAGCTCCAACCACCTCCGCTGACACAAGTTAAGATCCTTCTATTTGAACAGATGCTGCAAACTCCGATGATTAGTGTAAATCTCACAATGGACCCCGTACAAATAGTGCCGCCAAATCTTCAAGGCGTGAACAATAGTTGCTAACTCAAGGTCATGGACATGATAGTTATTCTCATGAGGCTTCAACTGGTGCAAAGAATAAACGATCACTCTACCCTCCTACATCAGAACACACCCAATACCGTTCCGCGAGGCATCACAATACACTGTGTAAGAACCAGAAGCTGATGGTAGAACTAGAACTGGAGCCATGGTCAAAGCAGTCTTGAGCTTCTGAAAGCTCTCCTCGCACTCCTCCGACCACCTGAAAAGAGCACCCTTTTGGGTCAATTTAGTCAAGGGCTATACAATAGATGAGAAGCCCTCTACAAAACGGTGGTAATAACCAGCCAAATCGAGAAAACTCCAAATCTTCGTGGGTGAGGACGGTCTGGGACAACTCTGAACCACCTCTATCTTCTTTAGGTCTACCTGAATACCCTCACTGGACATCACGTGTCCCAATAACGCCATTGAACTGAGCCAAAAATCACACTTGGAGAACTTTGTATAAAGCTTCTCCTCCTTCAATCATTGTAACACAATCCTCAGATGCTGAGCATGCTCCTCCTGGCTACGAGAGTACACCAGGGTGTCATCAATGAATACTATAATGAACGAGTCAAGATAAGACTAAAACACATTGTTCATCAAATGCATGAACGCTGCTGGGGCGTTGGTCAGCCCAAAAGACATCACAAGGAACTCATAATGGCCATATCGGGTCCTGAAAGCTATCTTAAGAATATCTGAGTCCCGAATCTTCAGCTGGTGATACCCTGACCTCAAATCAATCTTGGAGAACACCATCGCTCCCTGAAGCTGGTCAAACAAATCATCAATACGCGGCAAAAGATACTTGTTCTTTATTGTGACCTTGCTCAACTACTTGTAATCAATGCATATTCTCATAGTACCATCCTTCTTCTTTACAAATAGAACTGGTGCACCCCAAGGTGACACGCTAAGCCGAATAAACCCCTTATCAAGGAGCTCTTGAAATTGTTCCTTCAACTCCTTCAACTCCACCGGTGCAATACGATACTATGGAATAGAAATAGGCTGAATGCCCGGCAACAAATCAATACCAAAGTCAATGTCCCTGTCAGGTGGCATGCCCGACAGGTTTGCAGGAAACACATCCGGGAAATCATACACCACAGGAACAAAATCAATAGCAGGGACCTCTGCACTAACATCCCTCACAAAAGCCAAATAGGATAGACAACCCTTCTCATCCATCCGCTGAGCCTTCAAGTATGATATCACTCTACTGGGAACATAGTCTATAGAACCTCTCCATTCAACTCTCAGCAACCCCGGCATCGCTAATATCACGGTATTTGCGTGACAATCTAAAAACACATGACATGGAGACAACCAATCCATACCCAATATCACATCAAAATCAAGCATACTAAGCAGCAAAAGATCTACCATAGTCTCCAGACCCCTAATAGTCACCACACATGACCGATATACATGGTCCACAATAATAGTATCGACCACATGAGTTGATACATGAACAAATGGAACTAGAGACTCACGGGGCATATCCACAAATGAGTAAAATACGAAGATGCATATGAATAAATGGAACCATGGTCAAATAATACAGAGGCATCTCTGTGGCAAACTGAGACAATACCTGTAATTACATCATCTAAAGTAATGACATCTAGTCTGGTAGGAAGAGCATAGAAACGGGGCTGGCCACCCCCTGATCGACCTCCCCCTCTCAGGCGACCCCTAGCTGACTGAGCCCCACCTCGAGCTATTTGGATGGGTGGTGGAACTATTGGTGATGGTTCCATCGGCCGAGTACTCTGCTGTGGATCCCCACTCAACAACCTAGGGCAATATCTGTTAATGTGACTAAAATCTCCGCACTCGAAACAACCCCTCCTCTGATGGAACTGCTGCTTCTGATGCCCCGAGGAACTACCCATGGAAGCCTGAACTAACGAGGCATGGTGAGAACTCTACGCTGGTAGTGCACTGAACGAGGACTGGCCCTGCTGAAGACTATGTGACTCGTGACCAGATGATGCACCACAGTGAACTGGGTGAGCCGTCTGAGCATGTCTGAAAGGACGACCCCTACCGTGGTGGAACTGCCCCCAGAAGGAACACCGCTGAAGCCACCCTGGCCACGAGGCCTCTTGGCCTCCCTCTCAACCCACTCCTAGCTGCGAACCATCTCAATCTGACGAGCAATGTCGATAACCTGATCGAAAGTAGCACCCAACACTCTCTCTCTAGTCATAAGCAATCGCAGCTGAACAGTGAGGCCATCTATGAACCTTCTGATCTTCTCCCTGTCTGTGGGAACCAACCAGATAGCATGACAGGCCAACTCTAAAAATCTCATCTCATATTGCGTCACGGATATATCACCCTGAGGAAGCTGCTCAAACTGCCTACGTAACTCCTCTCTGCGGGACTATGTCACGAACTTCTCCAGGAATATACCGGAGAATTGTTGCCATGTAAATGGTGCTACACCGACCGGCCTACGCCTCTCGTAAGCCTTCCTCCAACTAAAGGCAGCCCCAGAGAACTGAAAAGTAGTGAACGAGACCCAACTGGTCTCTAGAATACCTACTGTACGGAGTATCCTCTGATACCTGTCCAAGAAGCCATGTGCATCCTCTCTTTCGGCACTATTGAAAGATGGAGGATGGAGTCTCCGAAACCTCTCCAATCGACGTTGCTCATCATTAGGCATGACAGGAACTATATAGTCCTGAGCAACTGCAGCCGACTGGGCTGGTGGTGCCCCGGTGTCTGGAATCCCTGTACCATTTACTCTAGTGTGCGGGCGGTGGGAGTCTGGGCGCCTCCCCCGACCCGAGAAGTGGTTGCTGCGGCCGGAATAGAGACTGCCTGAGCAAGACTGGTACATGCGGTCAGAATCTGAGCTAAGGCCCCGTGAAGGCCTAGAATCATAATGGACATGGGTGGTGCCTGAGCTGGTCCCACATGGTTGTCCACAACTGGAACCTACTCCTGAACTAGGGCAACTAGCGGGTTGCACCTCTGCCCCTACCGCGGACTCTACCGTGACCTCGGCCTCTCGCGGACCTGACTAGTGGTACTGGTGGTTGTCCATTCTATCTCATAGTACGTGTCCTTACGATTTGTGAGAGAATTAGAACAACAAAAATTTAGTTACCAGAATCAAAAGATTCGCACGACAAAAATTCAAGAATGTGAAATTTCCTAAGTGTTCGACAACATCTCAAAGATAAGTACAGACATCTCCGTACCGATCCACAAGACTCTACTAAACCTGCTCATGACTCGTGAGACCTATGTAACCTAGGCTCTAATACCAACTTGTCACAACCCAAAACTCTAACCTGTTGTGATGGTGCCTATCGATGGTACTAGGCAAGCCGACCTTTCAAAATACTTCAATATTTCATAAAAAGGACAATTCAAAGCTTTTTCATACTAGAAAGTTTTACAAAAAACGGAGTTGAATTCAAAATAAAATGCAGAAAGATAGCCCCAAACACCGGGGTGTCACCAAGTCATGAGCATCTAAATATCCAATCTAATAAAAATAGTGTCTAAGTATCAATACAAGAAAGAAAGAAACATAGAAAGAGAGACAAGGTCTGAAGACGCCGACAACTACCTCGTAGTCTCTGGTACTCAATCCCGCACGAACTCAACGACCTCCATGATCAAACACACTTAGATCTGCACATGAAATGCAGGATGTAGCATGAGTACAACCAAATCAGCAAGTAACATAAATAAATAAGGAACTGAGAAACAATGACGAGCTATACAATTACAGTTCATTTTCAATAAGTCCAACAAAGAATAGACATGCTTTCGCATCCGGCAGTTTAACTCCAATCAGTTTTATACAGTTAAAGTTCAGGAAATTCAGAAATAAAATCTTTCAATAGTTTCACGACAATGACAGATAGCAACTAAGTGTATCAACAAATGAAAAACCAAGTACAACCTCTCAGGGAAACATTGACTCAACTCATAACAAAAACTCAAATCACTCGGCACTTAGCCCTCAATACTCACTCTCAATAGGTACCTGCACTCACTGAGGGTGTGTAGACTTCGGAGGGTCTCCTTTCAGCCCAAACGCTAAATCCGCACGGACAACTCACGTGCTATAGTATCAATATGTGGGACCTCACGGACAACTCACGTTACATAGTATCAATACGTGGAACCGCACAGACAACTCATGTGCTGCACATACAACTCACATGCCATAGTATTAATACCTCACAGACAGGCCCTCGGCCTCACTCATTCATCAACCTCTCTAATCTCTCGGGCTCTCGAAAATCACAAAGATCGGCCCAAACAAAGATAACATAGTGTATCAACAAGAATCAAGAAAAGGCTGAGATATAATACGCAAGCAAAACCATGACTGAGTATAAGACAACAATTAGCAAGTAATTCAACAAGTACGCGACCTTTGTGGGTCCCAAAAGTACCATCACATAGCCTAAGCATGATTTGCACTCAAATTTCTATAACACAAGGATAACATTTAGCTACCAACAAGTTATTCAACTTTACAGTTTCACGGAATGGACAAAGTCCCAATTCCTATGGTGCACGCCCACACGCCCTTCACCTAGCATGTGTGTCACCTCCAAAATACTCACATAATCTAATAATCCGGGGTTTCATACCCTCAAGACCAGATTTAAAACTGTTACTTACCTCAAACCGCATAAAATCCTACTCCGCAATGCCTTTGTCCCTCGAATCAATCTCCAAACACCCCGAATCTAGCCACAAGCAGTACGATATAATTAACATAGGCTAAAAGAATCAATTCCACAAGAAAAATATGAAATTATAAGCTAAAATCCGAAATAGACTCAAATCGCCCCCGAGTCCACGTCTCAAAATCTGATAAAAGTCACAAAACCCGAAATCCCATTCACTCACGAGTCTAACCATACTATATTCATCAAAATCCGACATCATTGGGTCCTCCAAATCCCCAAAATCCACTCTCCGATTCTCAAGCCCTAAACCCCCAAATTTCACTTCAAAATCTCACTAATTAGATGGGGAAATCAGTGGGGAATCAAGATTTATGATACAAAACGAGTACAAGAAGCTTACCTCAATAATCCCCTCGAAAACCTTCTCCAAAATCACCTAAGTCCGAGTCTCAAATGGTGAAATAAGACCAAAATAACCCTTGTTTTTTAAACCTTCTGCCCAGACTTTTCGCATCTGCGGACCCACTGTCGCATCTGCGACGGCGCACCTGCGGAAAATCCATCGCAGGTGCGGACTCTACTTAAAATCCCAGATTCCGCTCTTGCAGATCAAAGACTGCATCTGCGCCTATAGCAGGTGCGGAAACCCATCGCATCTGCTCCAAGTTGCCCGCTTTTCTGACCATCGCAGGTACGGGAAAATCTTAGCACCTGTGGCTTCTGCTCAACTCCTCCTTGGCCGCTTCTGCGGTCCCATCCCTGCTTCTGCGAGCTCACACCTGCGGTTCCCACTCTGCAGGTGCGATTATACCAGCAACAACAACACTTCAACTACCCCTTTCAAATCCAAACCAAGTCTAAAACCTCCTGAATCCCCTCATCCCTCCCCCCGAGGTCCCCGGGACCTCAACCAAACATGCCAATAAGTCATATAATCAAATACAAACTTAGTCAAACCTTCGAATCACTCAAAAAAATATCAAAATACCGATTACACCCAGATCCAAGCCTAAAGAACTTCTAAACTTCCGAATTCCGCAAACGACACCGAAACCTACCAAACCACGTTCGATTGACCTCAAATTTTACACACAAGTCATATTCAACATTATGGACCTATTCCAACTTTAGGAATTAGAATTCGACCCCGATATAAAAAATTCAACCTCCCGGTCAAACTTTCCAAATATTTGGCTTTCGCCATTTTAAGCTTAAATTAGCTACAGACCTCAAATTCACATCCCGGACACGCTCCTAAGTACAAAATCACCCAACGGATCTAACAGATTCGACAAAAAGCCATTTTGGAGTTATTTTCATACACTTCCGACTACGATCAAAATATTGAGACTTAAGCTTCCATTTTTAGGGACTAAGTGTCCCAAAACACTCTAAAACTAAAACCAAGACCTCCCGGCAAGTCACATAAGCAGAAACATATACGGGGGAAATAGTAAATAGGATATTGGGTCTAATACACGCAAAATGACCGGCCGAGTCATTACAATCAGCTCTAGTGCTAGCCAGTACCCCTAGTTCCTCAGCCAGATGCACAAGGTCTGGAGATGAGAGATGACATTCAACTATTGACTCGATTAATGCCTGCACAGGATCGACGCCAGGAGGTAGGTATCGGTCATACAGATAGGGCCATTAGTGCGAGGGTTCGCGATTTCATTAATTTGGACCCTCCCGTATTCACTAGAGAAGATCCAAATGAGGACCATCATATATTTATTGATAGGATGTAGAGAACTTTGAGGGTAATGAAGGACACTACGACTAAGTCAGTTGAGCTAGCTTCCTATAGACTTCGGGATATTGCAGTTAATTGGTACGAGTCTTGGGAGTTGTCCAGAGGCGAGGATGCCCCTCAAGCAGTATGGCAAGAGTTTACAGAGGCTTTTCTTCGTCATTATTTGTCACCAGAGCTTAGACATGCCAGATTTGATAGGTTCTTGACCCTTCGACATGGTAATATGAGTGTTCGGGAGTACAACCTTCAGTTTGATTCTTTAGCTAGGAATGCTCCCACTATTGTAGATAAGATGGATGATCGGGTTCACCGGTTCGTGATGGGGTTGGAGCCGTACCTGCTTAATGATTATATGTCGGTCTCACTTCATCCAGGCATAGATATTTCTTATATTCAGGCATACGCTTAGGGTGTAGAGAAGCGTAAGAAGAAGTAGAGGGCCGATCACGAGCATGATTAGGGCTAGAGTAAGAGAGCGAGATCTTCAGGTCCTTCTAGTGAGTTTTGAGGTGGTCAGCGACAGTAGTACCCGAGGTATCCAGCCCAGCCATCGGCTAGTGCACCCCCTCAGTTTGCCGGTAGGAGATTTTATCATTCCACATATTCAGGGCCCAGTAAGAGTTCCAGGGCCTCTAGTTCTTAGTATATGGGTAAGTCAAGTTAGATGAGTCCACCCTTGCCACAATGTGCTCAGTGTGGTAAGCATCATACCGAGCAGTGCCTTGTTATACTTGTGGTTATCCAGGCCATATTATGAGAGATTGTCCGACGAGAGGTGGTGCAGGTATAGTTTAGTCAGCGAGATCTGTAGCCAGTTCGTCATCATCAGTACGCCCTTCTGTGCAAGGTTCACAGGCACCAGCTGGTTGTGGTAGAGGCAGAAGTGGAGCATCTAGCTCGAGCGGTCCTCGAAACTATATTTATGCATTAGCGGGTCGATAGGATCAAAGGTCATCACCTAATGTTGTTACAGGTATATTATCAGTCTCCTCATATGATGTATATATATTGATCGATCCAGGTTTCACCTTATCGTACGTCACTCCGTTGGTTGCTAGTAAGTTTGGGATAAAACCTGAGTTGATTGAACCTTTTGAGGTGTCTACACCTATTGGGGATCCAGTGATAGCTAGATGGGTATATAAAGACTGTATAGTAGTAGTTCATAGTCGTTCTACAGTAGCCGACCTGATTGATTTAGATATGGTGGAATTTAATGTTATAATGGGTATGGATTGGTTGGCTTCTTGTTATGCTAATGTTGATGGTAGAATAAAGATAGTTCGGTTCCAGTTTCTAGGGGAGCCAATTCTAGAGTGGAAAGGTAATACTGCATTGCCAAGAGGTAAGTTTATTTCCTATCTCAAGGCAAGGAAGATGATCAGAAAGGGCTATATTTATCACTTAGTTCGGGTATAGGATGTGAAAGCAGAGTCATCGATCCTCAGTCTATCTCGGTGGTTAATGAGTTTCCCGATGTTTTTCCCAATGAGCTTCCAGGCCTTCCGTCAGATCGGGAGATTGAGTTTGCTATTGACACATTACCAGATACCCATCCGATATCTGTTCCTCCGTATAGAATGGCACCTGTAATGCTGAGATAGCTGAAAGAACAACTAAGGGATTTGCTTGAAAAAGGCTTTATCAGATCCAGTACATCACCGTGGGGAGAACCTATGTTATTTGTAAGAAAGAAAGATGGTTCATTGCGGATGTGTATTGATTACAGGCAGTTGAATAAGGCGACGATCAAGAATAAGTACCCGTTCCCGAGAATTGATGATTTATTTGATCAGTTGCAGGATGCCAGGTATTTCTCGAAGATAGACTTGAGGTCTGGGTACAATCAGGTAAGGGTTAAAGAGAAAGATATTTTGAAGACATCATTCAGGACCAGATACGAGCACTTTGAGTTTCAAGTTATGCCGTTCGGGTTGACCAATGCCCCAACAATATTCATGGACTTGATGAACCGTGTGTTCAGACCCTTTCTAGATCAGTTCATGATTGTATTTATAGATGATATTTTGGTTTACTCTCGTTTAGAGGCTGAATATGCAGATCATTTACGTACTGTACTTAGAGTTCTACAAGAAAGGAAGTTGTATGCAAAATTCTCTAAATGTGAATTCTGGTTGAATTCAGTAGCCTTCCTTGGTCATATTGTTTCAGGTGAGGGTATCTGGGTTGATACACAGAAGATTGAGTCAGTGAAGACTTGGCCTACACCTACGACACTGACGGAGGTTCGTACCTTCCTAGGTTTGGCAAGTTATTACAGGATATTTGTATAGGAGTTTTCTTCTCTTTCAGCACCATTGACAAAGTTGACTCAGAAGGCACTAAGTTTCAGTGAACTGATGCTTGTGAGCGGAGTTTCTAGGCATTAAAGGACATATTGACTTCAACACTAGTTCTGACACTTCCAGAAGGGACCGATGGTTATGCTATCTATTGTGAAGCTTCAGGCGTTGGATTGGGTTGTGTATTAATGCAGCATGGTAAGGTTGTTGCTTACGCTTCTAGATAACTAAGAAACCACGAGAAGAATTACCCGACCCGCGATTTAGAGTTAGCCGCGGTGATTCATGCACTAAAGATATGGAGGCACTATTTGTATGGCATTCATGTTGATATCTATATGGACCATAAGAGCCTTCAGTATATATTCAAGCAAAAGGTATTGAATTTACGTCAGATGCGATGGTTGGAGCTACTGAAAGACTATGATGTTGATATTTTATACCATCCAGGGAAGATGAATGTAGTAGCTGACGCCCTCAACCGTAGATCTATGGGTAGCCTATCATATTTACAGCCATAGAAGAGTGAGATAACTCGTGAGATTCATCAGCTAGCTAATCTTGGCATTCGATTACTAGATTCAGGTGGTACCATAGTTACTATTCAGGACACTGCAACATCCTCTCTAGTAACTGAAGTGAAAGAACGCAAGTATGAAGATCATGTGCTAGCTCACTATAGAGATACAAACCCTCCAAGGAGAAGATGCCATTTAAGATTACAGGAGATGGATTCCTCAGATATCGTGGTCAATTATGTGTTCCTAATGTGGCAGGGTTACGCCAATAGGTTATGGGAGAAGCTCACTAATCTTGTTATTCTATTCATCCATGAGCGATGGAGATGTATCATGATATCAGGGGAATATACTGGTGGGGCAGAATGAAGAACGATATCGCAGAGTTTGTTGCTCAATGCCCTAATTGTCAGCAGATTAAGATTGAGCATCAGAAACCCGGTGGATTATTGCAGGCTATAGAGATTCCGACTTGGAAATGGGAAGTGATTAATATGGATTTCATCATAAGTTTACATCGTACCCAGCATAAGTTCGATTCTATATGGGTTATTGTTGATAGACTTACAAAATCAGCCCATTTTCTTCCTGTCAGGACTACGTATTCAGCAGAGGATTATGCAAGTCTTTACATTAAGGAGATAGTATGACTTTATGGTGTCCCTATATCTATTATCTCAGATAGAGGTGCCTAGTTTACAACTAATTTTTGGAGGTCCTTCCAAAAAGGATCGGGGACTCAGGTAAGTCTTAGTACAACATTTCATCCCTAGATAGACGGTCAGTCTGAGCGTACTATTCAGACACTGAAAGATATGCTATGGGCTTGTGTGATGGACTTTAGGAGTAGCTGGGATGATCATCTTCCACTTATTGAGTTCGTATATAATAATAGTTATCATTCCAGCATTCAGATGGCTCCATATGAAGCTCTTTACGGACGAAAGTATAGGTCTCACATCGTATGGTTCGAGATTAGGGAAACTAAGTTAGTAGGACCAGAGTCGGTACATCGGGCAGTTGAGAAGATTAAGCTTATAAGGGAAAGGCTATTAGCAGCTTAGAGTCGTCAGAAGTCCTATGCAGATAATCGACGATGAGACTTGGAGTTTCAGGTAGACAACTGGGTATTCATAAAGGTATCACCGATGAAAGGCGTTATGAGATTCGGTAAGAAAGGAAAGCTTAGCCCTCGGTACATTGGACCTTATAAGATTATACACAGAGTAAGCCAAGTAGCATATGAGTTAGACTTGCCTTCCAACTTGGAGTCTGTACATCCAAAGTCATTCCAATTGATGATGTTCAGGTTACAGAGCATCTATCATATGAGGAAGCTCCCATTGCTATACTAGATAGACAAGTTCAAAGATTGAGAACTAAGGATGTAGCTTCGGTTAAAGTATTTTGGAGAAACAATAATGTGGAGGAGATATCTTGGGAATCTGAAGAAGAAATGAAGACTAGGTATCCTCACTTGTTTCAGCTTTCGGAGGAGGATCAGACTGAGATATCACAGCCTTTAGGTACATATATGATACTTGACTCTTATGTTAGTTATTGTTATTGGTCGTGTGAGGCCATTGGTGTTATTGATGATTGTGGCCCTGTGTGGCTTTGTATTATTGGGTTTGTTATGTGACAGGTTGGTAGAAGTACCGTTATAGAGGAGACTCTGCCAAAATATCTATAGATTTCTCGGAGTTTAACATTCGAGGACGAATGTTTCTAAGGGGGGGAAGATTGTTATACCCTGTGTGTCCCAAGGCGATGTAATAAATATGAGACTTGTTAATCATGATTTAAATGATTTTAAATTCATAATATGGCTATATACGATGTTTGTATAGAAAATATAAAGTTTGGGAAAATTCAGATTAAAGTTGCGGAAAAAATGACTAAGGATTTGCCTTGTAATAGAGCGTATTGAGAAATATCTTTCGTGTTCTATATGGGGTATTTTTGGGACATATTATATACAAAATTGAATATCTATGAGTCTAATTTCCAACGCATTAAACTGTTCATCGATACGACATCGGAGTAGAGATATATCCGCATATTTTGGCGAGCCTACGCAAGCAACTCGGTTGGGAGTCACTTGAGACGACCACCGACCTTACGTCTTTTAAAAGATGTTTCAGCCTCATTTCGGGTCATTTCTTACCCAAATTTCATCCAAAAGCTCTCCAAAACCTCCCTAACATATCCCAATAACCAAACTCAAGGGAAATCAACTCAAATCATCATCAAAAGTGTTAAAGACTACAAGAGAATGCTTCTATGATGTTGTAGTGTGATTGAGGGCTATTGTGAGCTAAGTTGAGATAGGGTTTCAAGTTGTAGCTACTGTCCAAGGTATGTATAACATATTCTTGATTGTTCCTAAGTTTAATCTTATGTTGGTTGTGTTGTTTGAGTGAAAAACCATAAGATAACACTTGAAAGAACATGGGATATGGTTGTCTTTTTGGTTGGACTATTTTGTGGCTAAATATATGGTTTGTGGTGGCTGGAAATTGTGAGAAATAATTTGACAATGTCGTGGCTGTTGTTGTTAAACTTTTCTAGGTGTTAATTAAGTTGATTGAAGAAGAAAAGATGAAAAACAAGTGATTGACAATAAAAAATAAGGTGCTAGACGTATGAGGCTATTTTGGAAGGCATTTTGTGGATGTTTTGAACTAGAAATAATATAGTACATATAAGTATGATGTTCTGAAGTTTGTAAACTAATTTATGGAATAAGAGTTGGACTCAATTTATATCTTGTTATGAGTAAAAACGAGCTTGCCGCTAAATATGATTGTTAAGATAATCGGAGAAACTCATATTGGATTATATTGTTGTCGTTGCTATTGTTGGTTATAATTGTTGTTGTTGGGCTGTTGAAGACCCTTAGTGGTCTTTGGGATATATTAAAAATAGGGGATTTGCTGCCCGATTTTCCTTAAGCCATACGACTAGCCAGCTACGATGGTACGACATTATATGTTAACGTCAATATCATTTCACTTGTTATAGATGTAAAAAGTTGTGTTGATCTTGGTTGAGTTATAAGGAAGAGATCATACAGGCATGTTAAGTCTATCCCTTCTTTCCTTTTGGCATGATCCATATGATACAACAAAATGAGCATGCACGCCATTTTCACGAATGATTCTATTCCAAGAAGTACTAGGGTTACCTATGTTCTTGATTCCCCATATGTCCTACTATCATATCGTTTACTCATGGGTCTTATGACATTCCGAGAGATCTTAGTGACTTATTTCATTATGCACTGCATTCATTTATATATGTATATTGACACATGACCAGATGGCGTTATATACACGTATAGTATATGTATATGGGGTATGGGGGAAAGGTTATGGCGTTATATACGCACCACCACCTGATCAACTGGTATACGTTTATGATTTTGCCCACAAAGGCTGAGATGATTTGATGAGATTCCCTCAGGGGCTTGATGATGTTATGTACGCATATACCTATGCATGATATGACATTTATTATCATACGCATGACATTATAAATATTTTCATGATTCACAGAGCTATTCAGACTTACAGGTTGAGTTCTTTACTCCATGTTTCTTTTATGCCTTTTATATATTGATTTTTATGCCTTACATACTCGGTACATTATTCGTACTGATGCCCCTATTGCTTGAGGGCCTGTGTTTCATGCCCGCAGGTGCAGGTAGATAGGCTGACGGTCCCCCTCTTTAGGATCCTAGCTCAGCGAGAGTTGGTGTGCTCCATTTGATCTGGAGCTGCTATTGGGTTTTGGTACGATACGTTTGTATACATATAAGGGTATGACGGGGCCCAGTCCCGTCCTTTATATAGTTTTACACTCTATTAGAGGTCTGTAGACAGTCATCTATTGTTGGATAGTATGTGGCCTTGTCGGCTCGCCCTACTGTATTCCGCATGTATATGTATATATGTCTTTTGAGTATGTCTCCTCACGTATGTTATTCACATGATTTAGTAGTTTAGGGGCAGATGTTATGCATGACCAACACTTATTTCATGTTTATATCTTAGACGCATGCTTAGGGGTGTTCGGTAGGTAGAACTCTGGCACTCATCACAACCCATCAGTTTGGGTCGTGACAATATAGTCTAGACATGGTTTCTAACATGAATCACAACTCGATAACTCTAGTACGTAGAGATTTCATGATTTCAAATAAGTTCAGGTAACTATACAACACCACAGAAATTACGAAGTCACTGTTCACACGGTGCACGCCCACACGCCTGTCACCTAGCATGTGCCTCATCTCAACACCAAACACATAACACGTATAATCAAGATTCATACCCTCAGCTCCAAGTTTAGAAGAGTTACTTACCTCGAACAAGCCAAGTCCAATATCGAGCAAGCTACACAATTGTCACGACCCAAAATCCCATCACGGGCGTCGTAATGGAACCTAGTCTCTAAGACTAGGTAAGTCGATTTCAATTATCTTTTGAAGACATTTTGTTTTAAACTAACAGTGGAAATAATTACAATATACAACCTCCCAAGACTGGTAGTACTGAGTCACGAACTCTAACTGAATACATGGAATGATCACGATGACCACAAATTAACAGTACAATGAAATGAAAAGACTCCAAGGGACTGCGACGGCCAAGCAACTCTACCTTGAATCCTTACGATCCCTCTTTAACTCTGCTCAAGTCCGATATCTCCAATACTTGGCTCTGCACAAAAATGTGTAGAAGTGTAGTATGAGTACACCACGGTCGGTACCCAGTACGTATCAAAACTAACCTCAGTGGAGTAGAGATGAGGTACAGTCAAGACACTCACTAGTCTAACAACCTGTGCAATATAATATACAAAATAACAGAAAACAAATAACAACAAGGGCATGATAAAACAACCAGTGATATGCACAACAGACAACAAGAGTACCATTAATATCACTCAACAATTAATAAACACAATTACACCCAATTAAATCAAGTCCTTCAAATAACTGTCCTTCACATATAATTCTTCCAAGTAACTCTCTTTCAAATGAATTTTTCTCAAATAATTATTTTTCAAATATAATTCTTTCAATAAATCTTTTCAAATATAATTTCCTCAAATAAATATCTTTCAAATACAATTCTTTCATGTAATACTTTCTAAGTAAAAATCCATCCAAATAAATATTTTGAATATAATTCTTTCAATTAAGAAGTCACCATGTGACACCCCATTTCATAATCATAAAAATACGGGTCTCAGCCCATTTTCATATTTTTCGTAAATACGGGTCTCACCATTTTTCATATTTCCACGGTACCTCGTGCCCATAATTAAATCATCATATTTCTCCGGCACCTCGTGCCCTTATTTCATATCACAACTGCACGGACAATTCACGTACCAAATATCATTATCATTTCATCACAGCACCTCGTGCCCACATTTCATATCACAACTGCACGGACAATTCACGTGCCAAATATCCTACTTATTAACTCACGGCACCTCGTGCCCACATTTTATTTTATAATCCGCCTGGCAATAGCCACGGGCTCTCAATTTCAACATAAATCAGATTGTTATCAATTTACCAACAACAAGACAAATTGCACAAGGTATAAAAATAAACACAAGAAAATCACAACATCACATGAAAATCATCAACACCACAACCCCACATCATCACATATCGTCCCTGACAATAGCCGCCCTTATCGCTCCTATTGCCACCCTTATCACTCCTATAACCACCCTTATCGCTCCGCCCAGACAATATCAATAGCCACACTTATCGCTCCTATAGCCACCCTTATCGCTCCGCCCAGACAATATTCCCACAAACACAATAACAGTGAAATGCCACCCTTATCTTCCCAAAATAATAACTCACACAACACAACAATTTCTTAAAATAATAACTCACACAATACAATAATTTACACGGGAAATTATCACGGCAACATAACAAAATCAAATCATATCACAATTTGCCCAATGGCCACAACCAAGATTCCAAAGACACAACCAAATCAATTAATTTCACAACAAATAGCCGATGGCTCCACACAATGTATATAACACCCAAAATCAATCGACAGAAATAGAAATTACTCAAGATAAAGCAAAGTTTTTATTAATCCAAATTTAGATAATTATATTAATACTTCTTTTTAAATTTGCTTAATTAATTATTTGCATAAGAAAATTCATATTGGAATTAATTTCCAAGAAATATTAAACCAACAATACTCACGAAATTTCATAAATATTTCAAGTAACAATCAAATCAAATTATCATATAAAAACAAATTCAACACCAAGGATTTAGGCATGGCAAACAAATAATTTAATAATTGTCATAATTTCCCAATTTATTACACAATAATGCCTAAGACTTTAATTTAATGAATTTTACACATATAAGCCCGAGTACGTACTCGTCACCTCGCGTACACGGCTTTTCACATTTCACAAATGGCACATAAGTCTCAATTCCTAAAGGGTAGTTCCCCCACTCGAGGTTAAGCAAGACACTTACCTTTTTGAAGTTATGCCGATATTCTAAAATCGTCTTCTTGCTTGAATTGACCTCCGGACCGCTCAAATCTAACCACATTAATTGTATAACTTCTTTAAAATTCATCGGAAACAATTTCGGATAATAATACGTCGACTTAAAAATTTATTCCAAAAAAAATCAACAAAAGTCAACGTGGGGCCTGCCCCTCGGAACCCGAATTTTTTTTATTAATCCGAACACCCATTCCGATACGAGTTCAACCATACCAATTTTATCGAATTCCAATAAAAAGTCGACCTCCAAATATTAAATTTTCGTTTTCAAATCCCTAAGTTCAAACCCCCGATTTACACCTCAAAAACATGTAATCTAATCGGATTATTCGATGATAATTTAATATTATGGAGTAGAAATGATCACAAGAAACTTACCTTAAGTTTTTCCGTGAAAACCTTGCTAAAGAATCGCCTAAACCGAACTTGAAATGCCCAAAAATGGCAAAAGCTCGGAACCCCTCTATTTTTGTATTGCGAGGGGTTTTCGCACCCGCTGTGATTCCTTTGCACCTGCGGCTTCGCACCCGCGGTAAAATTCTTCGCACCTGTGGTAAAATACTTCGCATCCGCGGCTTCGCACTCGCGGCAATAGTTTTCGCACCTGCGGCTTCGCACCCGCGGCAATATTTTTTGCACCTGCGGCTTCGCACCCGCGGTCTGTCCAGCCCATGTTTTTTCCGCTTTCGTGACTAATTCTTTGCATCCGCGAGCTCGCACCTGCGACCCTTTTTCGCGCAGGTGCGATCATACCAGATGCCCAGCTGCTTCCGCTCTTCCTCCAAATCTAAATTCGATCCGTTAGGCATCCGAACTCCCCCGAGGCCCTCCGGGACCTCAACCAAATATACCATCAAGTCCTAAAACATCATATGAATTTAGTCAAATTCTTAAATCACATCAAACAACATCAAAACGATGAATCACATCTCAAATCAAAATCTATGAACTTTGAACTTTCAAATTCTATATCTTATGCCGAAACACATCAAATCAATTCGGAATGACTTCAAATTTTGCACACAAGTCATAATTGACATAACAAAGCTATTCAAATTTCGAGAATCGAATTTTGGACCCTATATCAAAAAGTCAACCCCCGGTCAAACTTTTCAAAAATTTAACTTTCAGCATTTTAAGCCTAATTCTAGTACGGACCTCCAAATGAGTTTCTGGGCATGCTCCTAAGTCCAAAATCACCATACAGAGCTATTGACATCATCAAAATTCCATTCCGGAGTCGTTTGCTCAAAAGTCAACTCTCCGGTCAACTCTTTTCATTTAAGCTTCTAATTAAGGATTGTTTCTTTTAATTAATTTCGAATCTTCCGCAAAATTCAAACTCGATCACACCCGTGGGTCATAATACATATCACGAAGCTGCTCGAGACCTTAAGCCACTGAACAAGGCGTTAATTCTTAAAATGACAAGTCGGGTCGTTGCATTCTCCACCTCTTAAATAAATGTTCGTCCTCGAACATTCTAAGAATTATTTTGAGGTTACCACATTGATGATTTTACTTTTACCCATATACTCACAGTTGATTCCACGCTACCGCATTTGAGATAAGCCTGACAACATCATCTCATTTGAGTTTATTTCTTTTATCCATATTTGTAAACTTTAAGATCAATTTCTTACAGTCTAAACATTTCAAAAGGTCTGATTTTTTTCACAACAACGCACAGTGTTTGTCTTAACTGGCTATAGCAACTCGTGCCTACGCACACATCAATTTTCTTGATAGTGTTGAAGTACTTCAAAACTTTCTCTAGGGTGCTACATTCTTTCTCGCTTAGGATCATTCGCCCTCAAACACATAACATACTTATCTCTTCCTTTGCAAATCCCAATCTTCCAAATTTTACTAACTCCCAATTTTTTTTTCCAGAAATTTTGGTAGAGTCTCTCCTGTAATTGGGCATATCCACCTGCCAGAGTAACACCAAACAACTCCTAATAACACATCCACAACCCAACAAAATGCCACATGAAATAAAGCCAATCTCGACATCACAAGAATTGCATTATAATAATGATATCATAACATGAAGCACATCATATGTATGCTCATTACCACATCTATGGGCTTAAAAGCTGTTCATAATTAATTCCAGCATCATCAATTAATCTCATATTAACCACCACCTCATTTCAAATTTTCACAACACTGACAACAGAATGTGAGGCATGAAGACCTCATGATTACTTACTCGGATTAATGAGTCACATTTAACGCCAATTGGGCACTCACCTCATAGGCTAAAACTCAATGTTTACAACATGAAAATGGCTGAATATGAACAGAAAATACACAAGAATTATCAAATAAGCCTAACATGCATGACCCCCTATTAATATTATTATACAAATTAATTTCACAAAGGGAGAATTTTAAACTCATAAATATTTCACCACAAGGACCTCATCCTTATATAACTTCCACCGCGACTTGTAGCCCGGTTTAAATATTTCACATCATATATAAAATGCGAGAATCTCGTCCTCAACTCCGAATCTTTTCAATATATTTCATAAACAATTTTCACAACACATAATGAACCCTCATACCGGTAGGGCATATAATTCATAAAAAAAAATTGGAATCAATTATTCCGTAACACATTAAACCCACTGTGATGAATAAGAAAAATTACTTTTGGACTTATAGCCCTCAATGGTGCACAAAATAAAAATGACAGACACGGGCTCACATCCTCAATTCTCCCAACAGGGATAACATATAGGTGGGTCGCAAAATTACGAAGCTTACCCATAAGTGGAGCATAATATGAGGACTCACCTCAATATTCAGAACCGAATCAAATTAAGAAAAATTATCCTTTTATAACGATCGTACCTGTAACGACACCATCTGGTGTATTGGACTCAGCCAAATCATAACGATTATATCAACGGGTTGGGTCTCCACCTCTTAGGCATCCACTACCCGCCCGTCCTCCACCTCTAGTTGACTGTGCACGTGGAGTATCAACTGGAATAAAACTTGTAGTTGGAGTGTTCTGATGAAATCCACCCCTCCCAAGTTTGGGACAATCTCTCATGATATGCCTAGTATCACAACACTCATAACAACCCCTCAGTGGTCGCGACTGCTCGTACTGAGTCTGTGCCGGATAACTTGAATAACCACTGTAAGAATCTCGTATCGGTGGTGCACTGTAAACCGGAGCACTCCGAGTAATATGAGGTGCGGACTGAGCTGACCGACTGCTCGAGCCTCCGCTATAATGGGTTCTAGCTGAAGAGTAAAATCCACTGAACCCTCTAGATCTTCGAGACCTTTTCGCCTCCTTAGACTCCCTTTCCTCGCCTAAAACACCCTCAATCTTGCTTGCAATCTCCACTACTTGTTGAAATGGAGTATCAGTTTGCAACTCTCGAGCCATGCATATTTTAATATCATAATAGAGCCCCACAATGAATCTGCGGACCCGTTCTCTGATTGTAGGAACTAGGATAGGTGCACGACGGGCTAACTCACTGTACCTGATAGCATATTCTGACACTGTCATAGTGCTCTAACGCAACCGTTCAAACTCTGTGTGCCACGGATCTCTGAGAGTCTGGGGAACAAACTCTTTCAAGAACATTTTCGAAAATTGAGCCCAAGTTGGTGGTGTGGCATCAGCTGGTCTACCTTCTTCATAGATTTGCCACCATCGATAAGCTGCGCCTGACAATTGAAATGTTGTAAAGGCAACTCCGCTCACCTTCACAATACCCATGGTGCGGAGAATACAGTGATAATTTTCTAGAAATTCTTGGGCATCCTCTGTAGCTGTGCCACTAAAAGTAGGTGGACTATACCTCTTAAACCTTTCAAGTCTCTTTTGTTCTTCTTATGATGCCTCTGGTCTGACCTCAAGCCAAATTGGAACAACAAGTTGTACCGGTACTACACCCGGAACCTGACTAACGTGTACCTACTGCTCTGGAGTTGTGGTAGGAATCTGAGCTACTCCCCCAATCTGCAAAATATTTGGTGTAACAGAGATCAATCCCGCCTAAGTTAATGTACCAAACATACTTAGGAACTGTGCTAAAGTCTCCTGAAGTCTGGGGGTAACAACAGGTGCTTCTGATATCTGTCCCCCAACTGGAGTTACTAGTGGCTTCTCAACTATTGTTCTGACAGGAGCTCTAGTCGCAGCACATGCCCTTCCTCGACCTCGACCTCGACCTCTTGCAGCCCTAACAGTATGTGCGGATGCCTGTTCAGCTGACCCGGTAGCACGTGTCCTTACCATCTGTGAGAGAATAGAGATACAAAGGCTCAAATTCCAAATTCAACAAATTCTGCATGACAGGAATGAAAGAAAAGGA
Organism: Nicotiana tomentosiformis; assembly: GCF_000390325.3. Taxonomy (NCBI): domain Eukaryota; kingdom Viridiplantae; phylum Streptophyta; class Magnoliopsida; order Solanales; family Solanaceae; genus Nicotiana; species Nicotiana tomentosiformis. Next base: position 136,285,840 of record NC_090819.1, read on the forward strand.
AATTTCCTAACAGTTCTGTAGCCTCTCGAAGATAAGTACAGACGTCTACGTACCGATCCGCAAGACTCTACTAGACTCGTTCGTGACTCATAGAACCTATGAAACTAGAGCTCTGATACCAACTTGTCACAACCCAAAATCCCACCACAGGCTTCGTGATGGCACCTAGTCTCTAAGACTAGGTAAGCCAATTTCAATTACCGTTTGAAGCCATTTTTTAAAAACTAACATGGAAATAATTACAATATACAACCTCCCAAGAATGGTAGTACTGAGTCACGAACTCTAACTGAATACATGGAATGATCACGATGACCGAATATACAATATTGTTTGATTACAAATTAACAGTACAATGAAATAAAAAGACTCCAAGGGACTGCGACAACCAAGCAACTCTACCTTGAATCCTTAAGATCCCTCTTTAACTCTGCTCAAGTCCGATATCTCCAATACTTGGCTCTGCACAAAAATGTGTAGAAGTGTAGTATGAGTACACCACGGTCGGTACCCAGTACGTATCAAAACTAACCTCAGTGGAGTAGAGATGAGGTACAGTCAAGACACTCACTAGTCTAACAACCTGTGCAATATAATATACAAAATAACAGAAAACAAATAACAACAAGGGCATGATAAAACAACCAGTGATATGCACAACAGACAACAAGAGTACCATTAATATCACTCAACAATTAATAAACACAATTACACCCAATTAAATCAAGTCCTTCAAATAACTGTCCTTCACATATAATTCTTCCAAGTAACTCTCTTTCAAATGAATTTTTCTCAAATAATTATTTTTCAAATATAATTCTTTCAATAAATCTTTTCAAATATAATTTCCTCAAATAAATATCTTTCAAATACAATTCTTTCATGTAATACTTTCTAAGTAAAAATCCATCCAAATAAATATTTTGAATATAATTCTTTCAATTAAGAAGTCACCATGTGACACCCCATTTCATAATCATAAAAATACGGGTCTCAGCCCATTTTCATATTTTTCGTAAATACGGGTCTCACCATTTTTCATATTTCCACGGTACCTCGTGCCCATAATTAAATCATCATATTTCTCCGGCACCTCGTGCCCTCATTTATTATCACAACTGCACGGACAATTCACGTGCCAAATATCATTATCATTTCATCACAGCATCTCATGCCCACATTTCATATCACAATTGCACGGAAAATTCATGTGCCAAATATCCTCCTTAATAACTCACGACACCTCGTGCCCACATTTCATTTTATAATCCGCCTGGGAATAGTCACGAGCTCTCAATTTCAACATAAATCATATTGTTATCAATTTAACAACAACAAGACAAATGACACAAGGTATAAAAATAAACACAAAAAAATCACAACATCACATGAAAATTATCAACACAACAACCCCACATCATCACATATCGTCCCGCCCTTATCGCTCCTATTGCCACTATTTATCACTCCTATAACCACCCTTATCGCTCCGCCCAGACAATATCAATAGCTACCCTTATCGCTCATATTGCCACCCTTATCGCTCCGCCCAGACAATATTCCAACAAACACAGAATATTGAAATGCCACCCTTATACCCACATAATATCAATGGTGAAATGCCACCCTTATCTCCCCAAAATAATAACTCACACAACACAATAATTTTTAAAAATAATAACTCACACAATACAACAATTTACATGGAAACTTATCACGGTAATATAACAAAATCAAATTATATCACAATTTGCCCAATGACCACAACCAAGATTCCAAAGAAACAACCAAATCAATTAATTTCACAACAAATAGCCGAGGGCTCCACACAATGTATATAACACCCCAAAATCAATCGACAGAAATAGAAATTACTCAAGATAAAGAAAAGTTTTTATTAATCCAAATTTAGATAAATATATTAACACTTCTTTTTAAATTTGCTTAATTAATTATTTGCATAAGAAAATTCATATTGGAATTAATTTCCAAGAAATATTAAACCAACAATACTCACAAAATATCTTAAATATTTCAAGTAACAATCACATAAAATTATCATATAAAAACAAATTCAACAAGGATTTAGGCATGGCAAACAGATGATTTAATAATTGTCACAATTTTCCAAGTTACTACACAATAATGCCTAAGACTTTAATTCAATGAATTTTGCACATATATGCCTGAGTACGTACTCATCATGTAACGACCCGACTGGTCGTTTCGAGTATTACAACCCAGTTTCCCCATTTACTTCTCAAATTGGGCTTTACAGTTTCTCAAATGGTTCGGGTCCGGTGAGGTTTTGGAATGAATTGGAACACTTAGTTCCAAGGCTTAAAGCTTAAGGTAAAATAGTGACCGGATGTCGATTCTTCAAGAATATGTGGTATCACATTAAGCAAATGAGCTCCAAATTCAGTTTTTATTGAAGTATTAGATCCGTATTGAAATTACGGAGCCATAGCAAAAAGAATCATTGAATTCGGACATCGTATGAGAGAGTTATGCTTATTTTCGTGTCTGGAACGATTTTTCCGTCGCCGTGACCGCCCATGCAGTGCCCCACGCTACCTGTGGCGCCCGAAACAACTGAGGGTTTATAAAATGAGGTTCTTGCCATTTTTACTCATTTTTGAGTTTATGGAGCTCGGTTTAGGCGATATTTGGGCGATTTTTATGGGAAAACATTGGGGTAAGTGTTCCTTATCCTATATTGATTATATTTCATGATTCCATATTCATTTACATCATGAATCCATGAATTTATGGAAGAAAAATCAGATTTTTATAAAATCTTCCAAAAATATAAAATGAAGATTTGAAGGTCAATCCGATGTCGGAATTTGATAATTTTTGTATGGATGGACTCGTATCGGAACGTGTGTTCAGATTTTGTAACTTTTGTCGGGTTCTGAGATGTGGGCCCCATGGGCTATTTTTGAGCTAAATTTCGGATTTTTATGAAAAATTAGCATTTTCATATGGAATTGATTCATATACCTCATGTTGATTGTATCGAATTATTTTGACTAAGATTCGAGGTGTTCGGAGGCCGAATCACGAGGAAAAGGTTTATTGGAATAAAGAATTTGCTTGGATTGAGGTAAGTAACTCTTCTAATCATGGAAAAGAGGGTATGAACCCTGAATATATGTATTTTGTGAATTGTTGAGAGGTGACGCACATGCTAGGTGACGGGCGTGTGGGCGTGCACTATAGAAATTGTGACATAATTGTTTATGTGGAATGTTATAGTTAAATAACCTTGGTATTTTCCATGCGGTTTTATGTGTTAAAGAAATTGAGCTGAAAAGCATATTACAAATCATGTTGAGGCTATGTGCCAGTATTATTGGGACCCACAGAGGTCATATTGCTGTGAATTATTGTGTTAAATTGAAAATTTATACTCAGTCATATTCATTTCATTGCATATCACAACTCAGTTTTATGACTCTATTTTGATGCATAAAAATATTTTGGGCCGAATGCCCTGTTTTACTGAGATGCCCAAGTGGCTTGAGAGGTTTATGACTGAGTGAGGCCGAGGGCCTGATTTATGTTTCATATTCATGGGATCGGGCTGCACACCGCAGTATGTTGCATATTTATGGGATCGGGCTACACACCGCAGCATGTTGCATATTCATGGGATCGGGCTGCACACCGCAGCATGTTTGATATCAGCCGAGGGCCTGATTTGTGAGGATGAGTGTGGATCGGGGTTGCCCGCCTGTAGCATACCTGAGTGAGGCCGAGCGCTTGAATTGTGAGGATGAGTGTGGATCGGGGCTTCCCACCTGCAACATACTTTATTATTATCGCACGTGAGTTGTCCGTGTAGATTATAGCGCTTGGGATGAAGGATCCCCTCCGGAGTCTGTACACACCCCTAGTGAGCGCAGGTACCTGCTGAGTGCGAGTGCCGAGTGCTGAATGACTGGGAGGCAAGAGTGATTGTGAGGTATGCCCGAGTGGCAAGAGTGATTGTGAGGTATCCCCGAGTGGCACGATTGACTGTGAGGTTTTTGCCCGAGGGGCTGTATATGAGTGATGTTTTGCCCGAGGGGCTGTTTATGATTTTATCATTGAGTTGCATCGCATTGGCATGCACACATGACATACAAGCATAGATATGTATTTTTCCTCATGCTGTACAACATCACATCATTCATGATTTCTCACATATTTTTTGACAGATGGGCATAGTGATGCATTTGTTTTACACGGGTTATCCGGAAGGAAAAATGAAACATATTATTTATTATTGAGAATATTTTTGGAGAAATTTATTGTTTTTAAACTATTCATATTATGGGCAACTTCGTCAAACAATTTGGGTTTTTACTGATGTATTTGAATGAAAGAACTATAATTTTTGAAATCATTATCTGGATGAGTATTTTATCCCTCAGTTACTTCTGGTATTATTTTCTTTATGTTCTTATGGATTGTTGTATACTATTGGTTGTGGACCCGACCTTGGTAGAAGCTCGTCATTACTTTCAACCTACAGCTAGGTTTGTTACTTACTCAGTACATGGGGTCGGTTGTACTAATACTACACTTCTGCACATTGCGTACAGATATTGGCTGTTGTTGTTGCTGTGCTCGATGGTTGCGGGACTTGAAGATGTACCTGCGTTCCTGTTGTAGTTACCTCTTGTTCAGGGTAGCCTTAGATTTATAAAAGCTCTGTTTATGTATTATTCAAACAGACTATGTATTTATTTCATTTCCGCTTTGTATACTCTATTATTAGAAGCTCATGATTTGTACTACCAGTTCTTGGGGAGATGTATCAGTTTTAGATATTTTCTTTTAATTAATTTCATTGGAATTGGATAGTTGGAAATTGACTTACCTAACGGGTTGGGTTAGGTGCCATCATGACTAGTGGAATTTTGGGTCGTGACAAGTTAGTATCAGAGCTCTAGGTTCATAGGTTCTACAAGTCATGAGCAAGTGTCTAGTAGAGTCTTGCGGATCGGTATGATGGCGTCCATACTTATCTTCGAGAGGCTACAAGGCATTTAGGATAATTTCCCATCTTTCTTTCCTTATCGTGCATAATTGATTCAGCTTGAAATATAACTCTTTGAATTCCTTCCACGTATTCGTATGCGCACATGAGCGCCCAGTATCAGCTGTGCATTGCCGGCTTGTGACTCTATGAATGAGGTTCGAGGTGTGTATTTTGAGTTTTGGTGATGGGCCAGTCTGGAGGACTTGAGGCTAAGTTTAGACCGCAACTTAGGCTCGGTAGCTTCAGTTGTAACTTGTACAATTGGACTCATATGTCCGGTAATATCCCTATGAGTGGAAGTTATGGCTCGATGAGCAGTGGAATGGCTTTGTGATGAGGATGATGTAAATGCGGAATGTGTTAAGACGATTTGAATATGACGAGAAGTGTTTCCTTGAAATGTAAAGGAAAGTCCATTGGGTGCTTGATTTTTGAATTGATGTGGCGTACAGTCTCTAGTATGAATGTTTTGATGGATCTTTCACATTGTTAAATTTTGGGGTAAAACTAAATTCTCACGTCTGGTTAATGAATTTGGACTCAGATAGACTAAGTGATTGCATAGTAATTGTGAATGCGAAAGGGTATAACAAGATACCAGATTGAGGCTAAGCAGGTGGATTATCCCCTGCAGAGTAATCTACGTAAGAGTATTCCTTATGATGTGAGTAGAGAGTTTCTTTTCTAATGACGGGGTGTATGAGTGGAGATTTGAATCTGAATATGGTTGAGAAAGTTGACTTGTATGTAAAGAGGATGAATACGAGCTTAGCGGATGATTGAGGTATTTTTATGGTTGGCATTGTATGAACTTGGGAAGAAGTTTCGTTGGACTGACTGTGGCATTATGGCAGTAAGAGAGTATTGGTATTGTGAGTTATGGAATATTTTAATCTATGGCTTTGAGCCAAGTGGGGGAGTCTGCTATTGACAATTTGATTTAATGGTTAGGTGTTAAATTTTAATTTTGGTCTGAGGAATACTTGTGGGTTAGATATGACTTGCAGAAGTTGAGATCGAGTATGACTCGAATAAGGAAATTCCTGGATAAGGATTATATTGCACATATGAGTAAATGAAATTCACGGGATGAGTAAGTTGTTATTGGTGAATGATGTAGTGCGCACGGAGTATGAATTTAATATGTGGTGTTAAAGTAGAGTTACTTCTTTGAGTATTGTGGTGCTAATGGGGCACGTGTCTTTTGGCCCATTTGGGTGGTGCAATTAGATTTGAGCAAAGTGGGTGACTCCCGAGAAAATTCCAGTGGGTTTGAGAATTATATGTAGCAATTGAAAATATTTCCGGACTTGTGTATGGATAAAATCCGAGATTTGCGTTTGATGGTGCCTTGACTTGCGAAAATTCTATATGACTAAGGATTCTACATTTTTGTATAAGGAAGGTAAGAATTACATTTTCAAATTCACATAAGGTATTCTAAGAGTGAGTGTTATAATTGTGGTATTTTTGAATGTGCTTAAAAATAGTACACTTGCTTATGGGTCGTAGGGCATTGTGGTTCTATGCTAAGGTTTGTAGGGTGAGTTGTGGTTAAAGATCGTGGTATTTTAGCAAGAATAAGTATCAATCTGAAGATAAATTTGGAAGGGACTCGGAGAAAAATATGACAACTGGGTAGTAGGTTGGATCAGTATGGTAATGGATAAGATCGGTTCTTTGGGTGCATATGATGTGGGGGTTTTCTACAGGTGCTTTGTGGCAATACACCTGGACTTGGAGACATGCGTGGCTTGGTCGAGTTAGAGGAATTTAGTTTTAAGGGCTTGATTATGTTTAAATGGATTCCAAAGTATTCTTGATGGTTTCTACCGGTGTGGAGAACGTGTTATGTATTGTGATTTCCTCCTGGAAAGAAGCAAGAGAAAGGTTTCTAACTAAAAGGGTATGTAAATTATTGGTGACTCAAAGTTGATAATGGGATTCTTGTGCTTGTCACATGATGGCATAATAGATGCGGTGAGTTGTGTGTGATTAAGGTTGGCGTGTGCAAGGTCACGGTTTAGCCTTAAAAGGGAGGTCATAAAGGCATGAACAGTTTTCGATGTCTAGATGAATACTATTACTACTTGGTGTTGTATGAGAAGGGGGCGGACTTCAGAAGGTGCACTGTATTTTAACTTACAGATGTATAAATTGGTATTGCGGTACTCACACTGTTGATAGAATGCTGATATTCAAATTTTGACAAGTAGCACGGAAGAATTTTGATGATCTTGTATTAGAGAGGTGTTAGACATTCGGGTGGTGGAGATGGAATCAAATATGGTGATTCGCGTGTTCTATGGATTTGAAGATTGGGAGTTCTCAAGAGCGGATTGTTTCATGGTTATGGACTGTGAAGTTGTGGCCGGAGCTGGACAGATGATAGAATGTGTTATGATTCAGTCATTATGGAGTTTTGGAAGAATTTTTATCTAATTGTGGGTAACCCGAGTTGATTTGGCGGTCCATTGGTAGGCCCAATTAAGATGTGTATTCTACACCGAGCCGGAATGGTTGGCTCCATACTGCTATTATTGAGGGATGTGTCATTCGGTTGATGTTGAGCTTATTCGTGTTCTCAGATGATCTGTGAGTTGCTCCTTTATGCTACGAGGAGTTGTATAATATGTTGGTTGATTATATCCGTGGTGATAGTTACGGCTTGATACAGCTTGTTCAAACTCATAAAGTGTATAAATGTAAGATTCGCATCTTGAAAGAAATTCTAAATGTTGGAAATTAAACTCCAAGGTTTATGGGCTAAGGTTAAATTAATGATTTTCAGTTGCATTGTGTAGTCAAGCCTATATGGAATAGGGTGATGTGGGTTCACCCCTGGGTACGTGTGTGGTAAGATGGAACAGTGATTTGATGGCTTGGAAACAACTCTTGGCACGTTCGAGGACGAACATATGTTTAAGTGGGGGAGAATATAACGACCCGACTGGTCGTTTCGAGTATTACAACCCAGTTTCCCCATTTACTTCTCAAATTGGGCTTTACAGTTGTTGTGTGACTTGCCGGGGCAAATGGTTCGGGTCCGGTGAGGTTTTGGAATGAATTGGAACACTTAGTTCCAAGGCTTAAAGCTTAAGTTAAAATAGTGACCGGATGTCGATTCTTCAAGAATATGTGGTATCACATTAAGCAAATGAGCTCCAAATTCAGTTTTGATTGAAGTATTAGATCCGTATTGAAATTACGGAGCCATAGCAAAAAGAATCATTGAATTCGGACATCGTATGAGAAAGTTATGCTTATTTTCATGTCTGGAACGATTTTTCCGTCGCCGTGACCGCCCAGGGTAGCGTGGGGCGCTAGCCCTGGCGCTGGGAATTTTGGGATACTGGAAACTGTGCCACAGGCAGTGCCCCACGCTACCTGTGGCGCCCGAAACAACTGAGGGTTTATAAAACGGGGTTCTTGCCATTTTTACTCATTTTTGAGTTTATGGAGCTCGGTTTAGGTGATTTTTATGGGCAAACATTGGGGTAAGTGTTCCTTATCCTATATTGATTATATTTCATGATTCCATATTCATTTACATCATGAATCCATGAATTTATGGAAGAAAAATCAGATTTTTATAAAATCTTCCAAAAATATAAAATGAAGATTTGAAGGTCAATCCGATTTCGGAATTTGATAAATTTTGTATGGTTGGACTCGTATCGGAACGGGTGTTCAGATTTTGTAACTTTTGTCGGGTTCCGAGATGTGGTCCCCATGGGCTATTTTTGAGCTAAATTTCGGATTTTTATGAAAAATTAGTATTTTCATATTGAATTGATTCCTATACCTCGTGTTGATTGTATCGAATTATTTTGACTAAGATTCGAGGTGTTCGGAGGCCGAATCACGAGGAAAAGGTTTATTGGAATAAAGAATTTGCTTGGATTGAGGTAAGTAACTCTTCTAATCATGGAAAAGAGGGTATGAACCCTGAATATATGTATTTTGTGAATTGTTGAGAGGTGACGCACATGCTAGGTGACGGGCGTGTGGGCGTGCACTATAGAAATTGTGACATAATTGTTTATGTGGAATGTTATAGTTAAATAACCTTGGTATTTTCCATGCGGTTTTATGTGTTAAAGAAATTGAGCTGAAAAGCATATTACAAATCATGTTGATGCTATGTGCCAGTATTATTGGGACCCACAGAGGTCATATTGCTGTGAATTATTGTGTTAAATTGAAAATTCATACTCAGTCATATTCATTTCATTGCATATCACAACTCAGTTTTATGACTCTATTTTGATGCATAAAAATATTTTGGGTCGAATGCCCTGTTTTACTGAGATGCCCAAGTGGCTTGAGAGGTTTATGGCTGAGTGAGGCCGAGGGCCTGATTTATGTTTCATATTCATGGGATCGGGCTGCACGCCACAACATGTTACATATTTATGGGATCGGGCTATACGCCGCAGCATGTTGCATATTTATGGGATCGGGCTGCATACCGCAGCATATTTGATATCGGCCGAGGGCCTGATTTGTGAGGATGAGTGTGGATCGGGGTTGTCCACCTGCAGCATACCTGAGTGAGGCCGAGGGCTTGAATTGTGAAGATGAGTGTGGATCGGGGCTGCCCGCCTGCAGCATACTTTATTATTATCGCACGTGAGTTGTCCGTGCAGATTATAGTGCTTGGGATGAAGGATCCCCTCCGGAGTCTTTATAAACCCCCAGTGAGTGCAGGTACCTGCTGAGTGCGAGTGCCGAGTGCTGAGTGACTGGGAGGCAAGAGTGATTGTGAGGTATGCCCGAGTGGCAAGAGTGATTGTGAGGTATCCCCGAGTGGCATGAGTGACTGTGAGGTTTTTGCCCGAGGGGCTGTATATGAGTGATGTTCTGCCCGAGGGGCTGTTTATGATTTTATCATTGAGTTGCATCGCATTGGCATGCACACATGACATACAAGCATAGATATGTATTTTTCCTCATGTTGTACAACATCACATCATTCATGATTTCTCACATATTTTTTGACAGATGGGCATAGTGATGCATTTGTTTTACACGGGTTATCCGGAAGGGAAAATGAAACATATTATTTATTATTGAGAATATTTTTGGAGAAATTTATTGTTTTTAAACTATTCATATTATTGGAAACTTCGGCAAACAATTTGGGTTTTTACTAATGTATTTGAAAGAAAGAACTACAATTTTTGAAATCATTATCTGGCTGAGTATTTTATCCCTCAGTTACTTCTGGTATTATTTGCTTTATGTTGTTATGGATTGTTGTATACTATTGGTTGTGGACCCGACCTTGGTAGAAGCTCGTCATTACTTTCAACCTACGGCTAGGTTTGTTACTTACTCAGTACATGGGGTCGGTTGTACTGATAATACACTTCTGCACATTGTGTGCAGATGTTGGCTGTTGTTGTTGTTGTGCTAGCTGGTTGCGGGACTTGAAGTTGTACCTGCGTTCCTGTTGTAGCTGCCTCTTGTTCAGGGTAGCCTTAGATTTATAAAAGCTCTGTTTATGTATTATTCAAACAGACTATGTATTTATTTCATTTCCGCTTTGTATACTCTATTCTTAGAAGCTCATGATTTGTACTACCAGTTCTTGGGGAGATGTATCAGTTTTAGATATTTTCTTTTAATTAATTTCATTGGAATTGGATAGTTGGAAATTGGCTTACCTAATGGGTTGGGTTAGGTACCATCACGACTAGTGGAATTTTGGGTCGTGACATGTCACCTCGCGTATACGGCTTTTCACATTTCACAAATGGCACATAAGACTCAATGCCTAAGGGGTAATTTCTCCACTCGAGGTTAAGCAAGACACTTACTTTTTGAAGTTATGCCGATATTCCAAAATCGTCTTCTTGCTTGAATTGACCTCCAGACCGCTCAAATCTAACCAAATTAATTGTATAACTTCATTAAAATTCATCGGAAATAATTCCATATAATAATACGTCGACTTAAAAATTTATTCCAAAAAAGTCAACAAAAGTCAACGCGGGGCCCGCCCCTCGGAACCCGACAAAAGTTTCATTAAATCCGAACACTCATTCCGATACGAGTTCAACCATACCAATTTTATAGAATTCCAATAACAAGTCGACCTCCAAATCTTAAATTTTCGTTTTCAAATCCCTAAGTTTAAACACCCGATTTACACCTCAAAAACATGTAATCTAATCGGATTATTCGATGATAATTTAATATTATAGAGTACAAATGATCACAAGGTACTTACCTTAAGTTTTCCTGTTAAAACCTTGCTAAAACATCGCCTAACCCGAGCTTGAAATGCCCAAAAATGGCAAAAGCTCGGAATCCCTCTGTTTTTGTATTGCCCGGGGGGTTTTTGCACCCGCTGTGATTCCTTCTCACCTGGGGCTTTGCACCCGCGGTAAAATTCTTCGCACCTGCGGCTTCTCACCTGCGGTAAAATACTTTGCATTCGCAGCAATATTTTTCGCACCTGTGGCTTCGCACCCGCAACAAAATATTTTGCACCCGCGGTGCCTGTCCAGCCCATGCTTTTTCTGCTTCCACTACTAATTCTTCGCATCTGCGAGCTTGCACCTGCGACCCTTTTTCGCGCAGGTGCGATCATACCAGATGCTCCACTGCTTCAGCTCTTCCTCCAAATCCAAATTCGATCCGTTAGGCTTCCGATCTCCCCCGAGGCCCCCCGGGACCTCAACCAAATATACCATCAAGTATTAAAACATCATACGAACTTAGTCAAATTCTTAAATCACATCTAACAACATCAAAATGATGAATCATACTTCAAATCAAAATCTATGAACTTTGAACTTTCAAATTCTATATCTTGTGCCGAAACACATCAAATCAATTCGGAATGACTTCAAATTTTGCACACAAGTCATAATTGATATAACGAAGCTATTCAAATTTCCATAATCAGATTCCGGACCCGATATCAAAAAGTCAACCCCCGGTCAAACTTCCCAAAAATTTAACTTTCGGCATTTCAAGCCTAATTCCACTACGGACCTCCAAATGAGTTTTCGGACACGCTCCTAAAGCCAAAATCACCATACGGATCTATTTACATCATTAAAATTCTATTCTAGAGTCGTTTGCTCAAAAGTCAACTCTTCGGTCAACTCTTTCCATTTAAGCTTCTAATTAAGGATTGTTTCTTTTAATTAATTCCGAATCTTCCGCAAAAATCAAACTCGACCACACCCCGCGGGTCATAATACATATCACGAAGCTGCTCAAGACCTTAATCCACTGAACGGGGCATTAATTCTTAAAATTACAATTCGGGTCATTACAATATGTCTAGTAAGTGTCTTGACCTGGCCTCGTCACTACTCTACTGAGGTTAGGCTTAATACTTACTGGTACTGCTGTGGTATAATCATACTACGCTTCTACACATTCTTTTGTGCAAATCTAGGTACCCCAGAGTTTTTTATATTCTTATTAGTTGACCGAGCATTGTTGTGGAGACTCAAGGTATACCTGTTGTCGTGTTCGCAGGCTTCGGATTCATCTTCTGATATTTTCTTTGGATTGTTTGATTTTATTCTGGAACTGTTGTAATTAGAGATTTTCTAGTAAACTCTGTAGATCTTGTGACTTGTACTACCGATTTTGGGAATGTAGGAAATTTCTATTTCATATTTATTTCAGATGTTTGGTTGGTTTATTATCATTTCGTTTGAACTGTTAAAAATGGCTAAAATTTATTCTAACGTTGGATTGCCTAGCAAGTGAAATGTTAGGCGCAATCACGGTCCCGAATGTGAGAATTTTGGGTCGTGACAAAGATATTGTCTTAGATTGCTCTTAATGAATGTAAGAGGGCCAAAATCGTATAAAGATTTGCGAACTGTACATGGAGTAACTTGTGACACATTTAGAGAAGCTGCAGAAAAAAGAGAAATATTACTTTGCAATAATAATTTAATAGAATGCATGTCAGAAGTGTCTTAATAGAATGCATGTCTGAAGATTTTAAAAAATACCCGAACATGCATATAAGAGAAATTCGTTATAAAGTGCTAAACCATATTAATGATATTCTTCATTCAATGGGTCGTGATATCAACGAATTTGAACTAACTCAGGGCAAAATTCAACCATATGCAATAGCCAAAGAAGCTAAATATATACATTTTGAATATTACCATTAATGAGCAAGATCTACTATTACCATATAAACTAAACATTGAACAAAGAAGAGCTTACAATATAATCCTTGATAGAATATTCTCAAATAAACCCTGAGCATTCTTCATTGATGGTCCGAGCAGAACTGGAAAAGGCTTTTTATATTGTGCCTTATTAACTACAGTGAGACATAGAGGATTTATAGCATTAGCGACTGCAAGTTCAGGTGTTGCTGCTTCACTTCTTCCTGGGGGCCGAAGTGCTCATTCCCGATTTAAAATACCTATTGATGTTGATGAAAATTTTAGTTGCAATATTAGTAAACAAAGTTCATTGGCATCATTTATTCGAGATGCAAAACTAATAGTATGGGATGAAATTTAAATGGCCAAAAAGGAAATTATTGAAGCACTAGATTTGCTCCTTAGAGATTTAATGGAAACAACTATGCTATTCGGCGGAAAGGTTGTTGTATTCAGTGGCAATTTTAGACAAACTCTTCCCGTTGTCCGTGGTGGACAAAGGGAAGATTTTATTTGTAAAAGCTTATTATTTTCTGAAATTTGGCATCAACTTGAAAGATTACAATTGTCTTAAAATATTCATGCAAAAACAAACCCAACTTTCTGTGAATATTTAATGAGAATTGGTAATGGAAAAAAAAGAAAAAATGATAAGAGAAAAATAGAAATTTTCCATCCTTTGATCATACCTTTCACCACTGAAAAAGATTCCTTGAATCATCTATTTAAAGTTACTTATCCTGATTTATATTTAACTCATTTAAATATTTCCTTTATTACTTTTCGTGCAATTCTTGACAAGAGGGGTTGCTCTGATGGTAAGTAACCTTCACTTCCAACCAAGAGGTTGTGAGTTCGAGTCACCCCAAGAGTAAGGTGTGGAGTTCTTGGAGGAAAGGATGCCGAGGGTCTATTGGAAACAGTCTCTCTACCTCATGGTAGGGGTAAGGTTTGCGTATACACTACCCTTTCCAAACCTCACTAGTGGGATTATACTGGGTTGTTGTTGTTGTTGTTATTGTTCTTCTTCTTCTTCTTTTTCTTCTCGTGCAATTATAACTACAAAGAATGATTTTGTTGATGAAATAAATGACATTCTAATTGCTCAATTTCCAACTGATGAAAAAGTCTATTTAGCTGCTGATGAAACATTTGATCCAAAAGATCAAAGTGAGTATGAAGACTTTTTGCACACTTTAAATCCTCCTAGTTTACCTCCTTATAAATTGTCTTTAAAGAAAAATTGTCCAATTATATTATTAAGAAATTTGAATCCCTGCGAAGGTTTGTGCAATGGGACACGATTAATATGTAATGATTTCAAATCTCATGTTATTAGTGCTGCAATATCCGGTGGTGATTTTAAAAATACACATGTATTCATTCCGCGAATACCACTATTAACATCAAAAGACGAAAAACTGCCTCTTCAATTTAAAAGAACACATTTTTAATACGATTATGTTTCGCCATGACTATAAATAAATCTCAGGGCCAAACATTAGATTTTGTTGGCATTTATTTGCGAGAACCTGCATTTTCTCATGGTCAGCTGTACGTTGCTTTATCAAGAGCTAAAGGTTCTAACTGTATCAAGGTATTAATTAGACCACTTACAGTTGACGGCGATAATGACCACTCCACATATAATGTAGTCTATGATAAAATTATCGAAAAAGCTCTTTGTTTAACTTAGACCATCATTCCTAATAATAAGTGTGATGTACAACTTGTTCATTCTTTGTATTCTTCCATTTTGTATTATAGTCATTTTGATAATATTACATATGCTCATTATTATATTATCATGTGTTATACTTGCAGATTACATCTAAATAACATAAAGGTTTAACATCAATGCGATTACTTCAGAGACAGAAGAATGGACTTGCAAGGTTCAAGTAGTTGATAAAGGCAGACCTAGAGACAAGTGACAACAGAGAGAAAACGAAAAAGTATCAACTAATAATTTTGCAAGATAAAGAGGTGGTCTTTCGCGGATTCATAACTTTGCCAGTAGTAACTAAATTAATATTATCCTAATTGTGCCTTATTTTGTTACAGGAAAACCAAGTCGAATGCATTATATTCAATGCTGAGATAATGTATTTTGATTATCTGTTTCGCCCTTTCCATACTTGGTGTCAGTTGCACAAGTCAAAGAATCAAACTATATGCACGGAAATCCAGTTAACAAATTTACATGGACAATTGATAGGTGCACCATTGCTGAGCCAATAGAAACTGTTAATTATCCAGAAGATCCACTACCGCCGCCGACGCGACTAAATCTTACACCATTTGGCAACTTTGAGTATCAACTTGAGGGATCTGAATTTGGTAATTTAATATTTAACTATCTATGTTGTTTGTTCACCTAAAATTCACCTAATAGAGAGGCTTTTGCTACCTATGCTCTTGCTGAACCCGGAGAGACAGTTTATATGGGAAATGCTTCAACAGCAAAAGTTGAAGGATATGGGAAGGTATTTCTAAAAATGACTTCTGGTAAGGTCATGACTTTGAACAATGTCCTTCATGTTCCCGAAATGAGAAAGAATTTAGTCTCTACTGGACTTCTTGTTACGCACGGTTTTAAGTGCGTTTTTGTATCCAACAAGGTTGTAATTAGTAAGAATGGAATATTTGTGGGAAAAGGTTACCTCACCGAGGGCCTTTTCAACCTAAATGTAATGGTTGTTGAAAATAATAATAATATTTCAGCTTCTTCTTACTTACTTGAGTCAAATGATTTATGGCATGTACGTTTGGGTCATGTCAATTATAAAACCTTGCGGAAAATGATTAACTTGGAAGTACTGCCCAAGTTTGAATGCGAAAAATTAAGATGTCAAATATGTGTGGAATCTAAGTATGTTAAACATCCTTATAAGTCAGTTGAAAGGAATTCAAATCCTTTAGACTTAATTCACACAGATATTTGTGACATGAAGTCAATACCATCTCGCGGTGGAAAGAAGTATTTCATAACTTTTATTGACGATGGTACTCGATATTGCTATGTTTACTTACTGAATAGTAAAGATGAAGCAATAGACGCATTCAGGCAATACAAAAATGAAGTTGAAGCGCAACTTAACAAGAAAGTAAAAATGATAAGAAGTGATAGGGGTGGTGAATATGAATCTCCTTTTGAAGAAATATGTTTAGAATATGGAATTATTCATCAAACAACAGCCCCTTACACGCCCCAATCTAATGGGATTGCGGAAAGAAAGAATCGCACATTAAAGGAGATGATGAATGCGTTGTTGATAAGTTCTGGTTTGCCACAGAACTTGTGGGGGAAGCCATTCTTACGGCTAATCGAATATTAAATCGAGTGCCCCATAGCAAAACACAATCCATTCCATATGAACAATGGAAAGGAAGGAAGCCCAACTTGAATTATTTTAAAGTGTGGGGGTGTTTGGCAAAAGTGCAAGTTCCTAAACCCAAAAGGGTAAAGATAGGACCGAAAACCGTTGATTGTGTTTTCATAGGATATGCGACAAATAGTAAAGCATATCGATTTCTGGTTCATAAATCAGAAAATCCCGACATTCATAATAATACGGTTATAGAATCAGATAATGCTGAGTTCTTTGAAAATATATATCCGTATAAAAAGGAATGTGAGTCGTTTGGTGAAGGATCTAAACGATCTCGGGAAGAAACAAAAGAAAGTACATATAATCAGGAGGATCCAAGACGCAGTAAACGTCAAAGGACGTCTACTTCATTTGGACCAGATTTTGTGACTTTCTTATTGGAGAATGAGCCTCAAACATTTAAAGAAGCTATGACTTCTTCGGAATCATTGTTTTGGAAAGAGGTAGTCAATAGTGAAATAGAATCCATATTGAATAACCATACATGGGAATTGGTTGATCTTCCTCCTGGAAATAAACCTTTGGGTTCTAAATGGATTTTTAAGAGAAAAATCAAAGATGATGGCACTATTGATAAATTCAAGGCAAGGCTCGTAGTCAAAGGGTATAGACAACGAGAAGGTCTAGACTACTTTGATACGTACTCTCCAGTTACAAGAATTACGTCCATACGGATGTTAATAGCATTAGCTGCAGTGTATGGTCTTGAAATTCATCAAATGGATGTTAAGACGGCCTTCTTAAATGGAGAGTTGGAGGAAGAAATTTACATGGAACAACCTGAAGGGTTTGTAGTTCCAGGTAAAGAAAAGAAGGTATGCAGACTTGTTAAGTCTCTTTACGGACTAAAACAAGCACCCAAACAATGGCATGCGAAATTTGACCAAACAATGTTGTCAAATGGTTTTAAGATAAATGAATGTGATAAATGCGTGTACATTAAAAATGTTCCAAATCACATAGTCATTGTTTGCCTATATGTGGATGATATGTTGATAATGAGTAATGACATTGCCAACATAAATGCTACCAAGCGTATGCTCAATAGCAAGTTTGATATGAAAGACTTGGGAGTTGCTGATTTAAATCTGGGAATTAAGATCAATAAAACTCCTCAAGGTCTGGCATTGTCACAATCTCATTATATTAAGACAGTACTTGAAAAATTCAAGCACTTGGGCTTTAAAGTTGCAAAGACTCCAATTGACGTGAATCTTGCATTAGCAAAGAACAAAGGCCAAAGCATATCACAATTGGATTATGCTCGTGTATTGGGATGCTTAATGTATATCATGAATTGTACACGACCAGATATAGCTTGTGCTATAAGTAAACTGAGTCGATATACGAGCAATCCAAGCCAATCTCATTGGATGGCAATGAAACGAGTTTTGGGATATTTAGAACATACCCAGAACTTTGAATTGCACTACAGTAATTTCCCTGCGGTGATTGAGGGATACTGTGATGCAAATTGGATCACCGGTTCAACTGATTCTAAGTCCACGAGTGGATATGTATTCACTATTGGTGGAGGAGCGGTATCTTGGAAGTCGTCCAAACAAACATGTATTGCCCGCTCTACAATGGAGGTTGAATTCATAGCCTTAGATAAAGCCGGTGAAGAAGCTGAATGGCTCCGGAATTTCTTGGAAGACATTCCATTTTGGCCCAAACCGTTGGCACCAATATGCATACATTGTGATAGTCAAGCGGCAATTGGAAGGGCTGGGAACGTCATGTATAACGGTAAATCTCGTCATATACGACGAAGACATAAAACCGTTAGGCAATTACTCTCTAGAGGAATTATCACGATTGACTATGTAAAGTCAAGTGATAATGTGTCGGATCCACTTACAAAAGGCCTAACTAGAGAGGTAGTTGAGAAATCATCAAGGGGAATGGGGTTATGGCCGAGAACAAGTCATTGTGGCGGTAACTCTACCTAGAAGACTGGAGATCCCAAGATCTAGGTTCAAGGAGATCAAACAAAGTCATTAATGACGGTTCAACATTGTCAAATAAAATTTTAGTCCATTCTCGTGATGAGACAATGTTCAGTACCAAGGATAAAGCATTAAGGCTTTTTAATGATTTCTAAATTTGATACGGGGTATATCAAATAGTGTATCTACAGGATGACACGTTTAGGAATCACCTATTTAAGTGTGAAGTGTGAGCCGCTTCAAGGAGAACTTTGTAAGGCCAGTTCTCTACGCACTTATGAAACCAGGCGGTGTTCATGGCTGAAACGAACACAACAATGAGAACCAAAGACGGTTAAGGGTTGATTGTGTGACTTATGGTTGTCTAGGTATACACCAAAGATCGACGGTTCAAAGATATCAAATCTACCGATTGACCGAGTATATCCGACATAAGTTTACTACGGAAAGTTCAAAGGGAAACCTACTTATCCAGATGCAATTAATCCTTGCTTGTAAATCAGACAGTTTTTCCATGCATACTTCCGTGATATAGCCATCCCCCATTCATGTGGGGGATTGTTGAGGTTTTAATTTTTTAAGATGTAATATTCTTAAAATGAGGGTGAATGGGAAATGGAGGGAAAATGAAATTTTGAGTAAAATTTTAAGTTTTCCCCTCTTAACAATGAGACATTGTCCCATATTGGAAGTGGAAGACATTTTTGGTGGATATATATATAATTGCTCTTCTTGTAGCTCTTAAAGAGTTAAGAAGAAAGCAAGCCTCGCGCCGTCGTCGTCGTCGCTCGCTCGGCTCGGCTTCGGCTACGGCTACGGCTTCGGCTTCGACTTCAGATTCAGATTCGGATTTGGATTTGGATTTGGATTTGGTCAAATGATCAATTGATTGATTAATTTTTTGGACCAAATTTATTTGTTAATAGTAAATATTAACGTAAGATTATCCGTATTTGTAAACGGATATTTTCCAATCCGTGTATTGATAATTTGGCAGCCGGATAATGGTCTTCCCACCATGAAGTGCTTGCTCCACAAACATGAAGTGCTTGCTCCACAAACATGTAATGCTTGCTCCACCATGAAGGGTGGACGTTTGGTCTTGCACTCCTTCTTGGCTGCTATATATATGAGCAGCAAATGTTGAAGAAAGATACTCAACTCAACATACAATTCGCTCAACAAATTGGCTATACATTGCATTCCTTCCTCTCAGAACTTCCATACGTTTTTCTGAGTATATACTCCTTCGTTCTGCATTGTTTTTAACTTCAAACAAAGCAACTGTAAGTGTGATTTGCTACCGAACTTTGTGTTCGCCGAAACACTGGGGTTTGAAGTACCGCTACACCAGTGTGTTATTCGTTCTATCCTGGGAGGAAATAATCCATTACCTTGGGTACTAGGAGGGGATTAAATTCCTTAAGGAAACACTGTGAATTCAGTGGGCTCGAATTTATTATTATTGTTTCATTACGTTAACTTATATTTTGCAGAATTAGAATTACTATTTACAAATACAGCAATATTGACGGGGAATAACAATCTTAAGGAATTTAATATTTATTTCTGTATTTGTGTTATTCTAATTATTCTGCAAACTAAAACCTTTGTGGTTTGTGTACTCCCGTTTTGGAGAGTTAAGCCTTCGTGGCGTTTTGTTGGATATTAAAATCTACGTGATTTTTACTCCAGTTTGAAAACGTGTATTAAACGTTTGTTTGTGTCATTCTTTTACAGAAAAGATGATGACTGAAAACGAAAACCAAGCTGTTCCGATGGCGACTGCCAACGCAACGACAAGCCGAACACCGGCGTTGGCACCGGCAGAAAAACCCGGAAAATTTTCCGGGATTGATTTCAAACGCTGGCAGCAGAAGATGTTCTTCTACTTAACTACGTTATGTCTACAGAAGTTCATCAAGGAAGATGTTCCTGATCTGCCGGATAAAACTCCAGATAATGAACGCTTTCTCGTGATTGAAGCGTGGAAGCATTTTGATTTTTTATGTAAGAATTATATTCTTAGCGGACTAGATGATAATCTGTATAATGTATACAGTAGCATGGAGACATCCAAAGAATTGTGGAATGCGCTTGAAAAGAAATATAAGACTGAAGATGCCGGGATGAAGAAATTCGTTGCCGCAAAATTTCTGGACTACAAAATAATAGATAGCAAGTCTGTTATTACTCAAGTCCAGGAATTGCAAGTGATTATTCATGATCTACTTGCTGAAGGTCTTGTAATCAACGAAGCATTCCAAGTAGCAGCAATGATTGAGAAGTTGCCTCCATTGTGGAAGGACTTCAAAAATTATTTGAAACACAAACGAAAGGAAATGTCCCTTGAAGATCTCATTGTTCGGTTGAGAATCGAAGAGGACAATAAAGCTGCTGAAAGGAGAGGCCGTGGAAATTCAACAATAATGGGAGCAAATATTGTTGAAGCTAACAAGAAGAGGAAGAAGGCTTCTAGTCCGAAGTACAACCCAAGCAAGAAGCGGTTCAGTGGAAACTGCTACAATTATGGGAAAACTGGACACAAGTCTACGGAGTGTCGTGCTCCGAAGAAAGACAAAAAAAGGGGTCAAGCAAACATGGTAGTAAACCATGATGATGTTGATAACTTGTGTGCCATGCTCTCTGAATGTAACTTGGTGGGAAATCCTAAACTGTGGTGGTTTGATTCAGGAGCCACTCGCCATGTTTGTGCAGTTAGAGAGGCTTTTGCTACCTATGCTCTTGCTGAACCCGGAGAGACAGTTTATATGGGAAATGCTTCAACAGCAAAAGTTGAAGGATATGGGAAGGTATTTCTAAAAATGACTTCTGGTAAGGTCATGACTTTGAACAATGTCCTTCATGTTCCCGAAATGAGAAAGAATTTAGTCTCTACTGGACTTCTTGTTACGCACGGTTTTAAGTGCGTTTTTGTATCCAACAAGGTTGTAATTAGTAAGAATGGAATATTTGTGGGAAAAGGTTACCTCACCGAGGGCCTTTTCAACCTAAATGTAATGGTTGTTGAAAATAATAATAATATTTCAGCTTCTTCTTACTTACTTGAGTCAAATGATTTATGGCATGTACGTTTGGGTCATGTCAATTATAAAACCTTGCGGAAAATGATTAACTTGGAAGTACTGCCCAAGTTTGAATGCGAAAAATTAAGATGTCAAATATGTGTGGAATCTAAGTATGTTAAACATCCTTATAAGTCAGTTGAAAGGAATTCAAATCCTTTAGACTTAATTCACACATATATTTGTGACATGAAGTCAATACCATCTCGCGGTGGAAAGAAGTATTTCATAACTTTTATTGACGATGGTACTCGATATTGCTATGTTTACTTACTGAATAGTAAAGATGAAGCAATAGACGCATTCAGGCAATACAAAAATGAAGTTGAAACGCAACTTAACAAGAAAGTAAAAATGATAAGAAGTGATAGGGGTGGTGAATATGAATCTCCTTTTGAAAAAATATGTTTAGAATATGGAATTATTCATCAAACAACAGCCCCTTACACGCCCCAATCTAATGGGATTGCGGAAAGAAAGAATCGCACATTAAAGGAGATGATGAATGCGTTGTTGATAAGTTCTGGTTTGCCACAGAACTTGTGGGGGGAAGCCATTCTTACGGCTAATCGAATATTAAATCGAGTGCCCCATAGCAAAACACAATCCATTCCATATGAACAATGGAAAGGAAGGAAGCCCAACTTGAATTATTTTAAAGTGTGGGGGTGTTTGGCAAAGGTGCAAGTTCCTAAACCCAAAAGGGTAAAGATAGGACCAAAAACCGTTGATTGTGTTTTCATAGGATATGCGACAAATAGTAAAGCATATCGATTTCTGGTTCATAAATCAGAAAATCCCGACATTCATAATAATACGGTTATAGAATCAGATAATGCTGAGTTCTTTGAAAATATATATCCGTATAAAAAGGAATGTGAGTCGTTTGGTGAAAGATCTAAACGATCTCGGGAGGAAACAAAAGAAAGTACATATAATCAGGAGGATCCAAGACGCAGTAAACGTCAAAGGACGTCTACTTCATTTGGACCAGATTTTGTGACTTTCTTATTGGAGAATGAGCCTCAAACATTTAAAGAAGCTATGACTTCTTCAGAATCATTGTTTTGGAAAGAGGCAGTCAATAGTGAAATAGAATCCATATTGAATAACCATACATGGGAATTGGTTGATCTTCCTCCTGGAAATAAACCTTTGGGTTCTAAATGGATTTTTAAGAGAAAAATCAAAGATGATGGCACTATTGATAAATTCAAGGCAAGGCTCGTAGTCAAAGGGTATAGACAACGAGAAGGTCTAGACTACTTTGATACGTACTCTCCAGTTACAAGAATTACGTCCATACGGATGTTAATAGCATTAGCTGCAGTGTATGGTCTTGAAATTCATCAAATGGATGTTAAGACGGCCTTCTTAAATGGAGAGTTGGAGGAAGAAATTTACATGGAACAACCTGAAGGGTTTGTAGTTCCAGGTAAAGAAAAGAAGGTATGCAGACTTGTTAAGTCTCTTTACGGACTAAAACAAGCACCCAAACAATGGCATGCGAAATTTGACCAAACAATGTTGTCAAATGGTTTTAAGATAAATGAATGTGATAAATGCGTGTACATTAAAAATGTTCCAAATCACATAGTCATTGTTTGCCTATATGTGGATGATATGTTGATAATGAGTAATGACATTGCCAACATAAATGCTACCAAGCGTATGCTCAATAGCAAGTTTGATATGAAAGACTTGGGAGTTGCTGATTTAATTCTGGGAATTAAGATCAATAAAACTCCTCAAGGTCTAGCATTGTCACAATCTCATTATATTAAGACAGTACTTGAAAAATTCAAGCACTTGGGCTTTAAAGTTGCAAAGACTCCAATTGACGTGAATCTTGCATTAGCAAAAAACAAAGGCCAAAGCATATCACAATTGGATTATGCTCGTGTATTGGGATGCTTAATGTATATCATGAATTGTACACGACCAGATATAGCTTGTGCTATAAGTAAACTGAGTCGATATACGAGCAATCCAGGCCAATCTCATTGGATGGCAATGAAACGAGTTTTGGGATATTTAGAACATACCCAGAACTTTGAATTGCACTACAGTAATTTCCCTGCGGTGATTGAGGGATACTGTGATGCAAATTGGATCACCGGTTCAACTGATTCTAAGTCCACGAGTGGATATGTATTCACTATTGGTGGAGGAGCGGTATCTTGGAAGTCGTCCAAACAAACATGCATTGCCCGCTCTACAATGGAGGCTGAATTCATAGCCTTAGATAAAGCCGGTGAAGAAGCTGAATGGCTCCGGAATTTCTTGGAAGACATTCCATTTTGGCCCAAACCGTCGGCACCAATATGCATACATTGTGATAGTCAAGCGGCAATTGGAAGGGCTGGGAACGTCATGTATAACGGTAAATCTCGTCATATACGACGAAGACATAAAACCGTTAGGCAATTACTCTCTAGAGGAATTATCACGATTGACTATGTAAAGTCAAGTGATAATGTGTCGGATCCACTTACAAAAGGCCTAACTAGAGAGGTAGTTGAGAAATCATCAAGGGGAATGGGGTTATGGCCGAGAACAAGTCATTGTGGCGGTAACTCTACCTATAAGACTGGAGATCCCAAGATCTAGGTTCAAGGAGATCAAACAAAGTCATTAATGACGGTTCAACATTGTCAAATAAAATTTTAGTCCATTCTCGTGATGAGACAATGTTCAGTACCAAGGATAAAGCATTAAGGCTTTTTAATGATTTCTAAATTTGATACGGGGTATATCAAATAGTGTATCTACAGGATGACACGTTTAGGAATCACCTATTTAAGTGTGAAGTGTGAGCCGCTTCAAGGAGAACTTTGTAAGGCCAGTTCTCTACGCACTTATGAAACCAGGCGGTGTTCATGGCTGAAACGAACACAACAATGAGAACCAAAGACGGTTAAGGGTTGATTGTGTGACTTATGGTTGTCTAGGTATACACCAAAGATCGACGGTTCAAAGATATCAAATCTACCGATTGACCGAGTATATCCGACATAAGTTTACTACGGAAAGTTCAAAGGGAAACCTACTTATCCAGATGCAATTAATCCTTGCTTGTAAATCACACAGTTTTTTCATGCATACTTCCGTGATATAGCCATTCCCCATTCATGTGGGGGATTGTTGAGGTTTTATTTTTTAAGATGTAATATTCTTAAAATGAGGGTGAATGGGAAATGGAGGGAAAATGAAATTTTGAGTAAAATTTTAAGTTTCCCCCTCTTAACAATGAGACATTGTCCCATATTGGAAGTGGAAGACATTTTTGGTGGGTATATATATAATTGCTCTTCTTGTAGCTCTTAAAGAGTTAAGAAGAAAGCAAGCCTCGCGCCGTCGTCGTCGTCGCTCGCTCGGCTCGGCTTCGGCTACGGCTACGGCTTCGGCTACGGCTTCGGATTCGGATTTGGATTTGGATTTGGATTTGGATTTGGATTTGGATTTGGTCAAATGATCGATTGATTGATTAATTTTTTGGACCAAATTTATTTGTTAATAGTAAATATTAACGTAAGATTATCCGTATTTGTAACGGATATTTTCCAATCCGTGTATTTGATCATTTGGCAGCCGGATAATGGTCTTCCCACCATGAAGTGCTTGCTCCACCATGAAGTGATTGCTCCACAAATATATAATGCTTGCTCCACCATGAAGGGTGGACGTTTTGGTCTTGTACTCCCTCTTGGCTGCTATAAATATGAGCAGCAAGTGTTGAAGAAATTGCTCAGAACTCAACATACAATTCGCTCAACAAATTGGCTATACATTGCACTTCTTCCTCTCAGAACTTCCATACGTTTTTCTGAGTATATACTCCTTCGTTCTGCATTGTTTTTAACTTCAAACAAAGCAACTGTAAGTGTGATTTGCTACCGAACTTTGTGTTCGCCGAAACACTGGGGTTTGAAGTACCGCTACACCAGTGTGTTATTCGTTCTATCCTGGGAGGAAATAATCCATTACCTTGGGTACTAGGAGGGGATTAAATTCCTTAAGGAAACACTGTGAATTCAGTGGGCTCGAATTTATTATTATTGTTTCATTACGTTAACTTATATTTTGCAGAATTAGAATTACTATTTACAAATACAGCAATATTGACGGGGAATAACAATCTTAAGGAATTTAATATTTATTTCTGTATTTGTGTTATTCTAATTATTCTGCAAACTAAAACCTTTGTGGTTTGTGTACTCCCATTTTGGAGAGTTAAGCCTTCGTGGCGTTTTATTGGATATTAAAATCTACGTGGTTTTTACTCCAGTTTGAAAACGTGTATTAAACGTTTGTTTGTGTCATTCTTTTACAGAAAAGATGATGACTGAAAACGAAAACCAAGTTGTTCCGATGGCGACTGCCAACGCAACTACAAGCCGAACACCGGCGTTGGCACCGGCAGAAAAACCCGGAAAATTTTCCGGGATTGATTTCAAGCGCTGGAAGCAGAAGATGTTCTTCTACTTGACTACGTTATGTCTACAGAAGTTCATCAAGGAAGATGTTCCTGATCTGCCGGATAAAACTCCAGATAATGAACGCTTTCTCGTGATTGAAGCGTGGAAGCATTCTGATTTTTTATGTAAGAATTATATTCTTAGCGGACTGGATGATAATCTGTATAATGTATACAGTAGCATGGAGACATCCAAAGAATTGTGGAATGCGCTTGAAAAGAAATATAAGACTGAAGATGCCGGGATGAAGAAATTCGTTGCCGCAAAATTTCTGGACTACAAAATGATAGATAGCAAGTCTGTTATTACTCAAGTCCAGGAATTGCAAGTGATTATTCATGATCTACTTGCTGAAGGTCTTGTAATCAACGAAGCATTCCAAGTAGCAGCAATGATTGAGAAGTTGCCTCCATTGTGGAAGGACTTCAAAAATTATTTGAAACACAAACGAAAGGAAATGTCCCTTGAAGATCTCATTGTTCGGTTGAGAATCGAAGAGGACAATAAAGCTGCTGAAAGGAGAGGCCGTGGAAATTCAACAATAATGGGAGCAAATATTGTTGAAGCTAACAAGAAGAGGAAGAAGGCTTCTGGTCCGAAGTACAACCCAAGCAAGAAGCGGTTCAGTGGAAACTGCTATAATTGTGGGAAAACTGGACACAAGTCTACGGAGTGTCGTGCTCTGAAGAAAGACAAGAAAAGGGGTCAAGCAAACATGGTAGTAAACCATGATGATGTTGATAACTTGTGTGCCATGCTCTCTGAATGTAACTTGGTGGGAAATCCTAAACTGTGGTGGTTTGATTCAGGAGCCACTCGCCATGTTTGTGCAGTTAGAGAGGCTTTTGCTACCTATGCTCTTGCTGAACCCGGAGAGACAGTTTATATGGGAAATGCTTCAACAGCAAAAGTTGAAGGATATGGGAAGGTATTTCTAAAAATGACTTCTGGTAAGGTCATGACTTTGAACAATGTCCTTCATGTTCCCGAAATGAGAAAGAATTTAGTCTCTACTGGACTTCTTGTTACGCACGGTTTTAAGTGCGTTTTTGTATCCAACAAGGTTGTAATTAGTAAGAATGGAATATTTGTGGGAAAAGGTTACCTCACCGAGGGCCTTTTCAACCTAAATGTAATGGTTGTTGAAAATAATAATAATATTTCAGCTTCTTCTTACTTACTTGAGTCAAATGATTTATGGCATGTACGTTTGGGTCATGTCAATTATAAAACCTTGCGGAAAATGATTAACTTGGAAGTACTGCCCAAGTTTGAATGCGAAAAATTAAGATGTCAAATATGTGTGGAATCTAAGTATGTTAAACATCCTTATAAGTCAGTTGAAAGGAATTCAAATCCTTTAGACTTAATTCACACAGATATTTGTGACATGAAGTCAATACCATCTCGCGGTGGAAAGAAGTATTTCATAACTTTTATTGACGATGGTACTCGATATTGCTATGTTTACTTACTGAATAGTAAAGATGAAGCAATAGACACATTCAGGCAATACAAAAATGAAGTTGAAACGCAACTTAACAAGAAAGTAAAAATGATAAGAAGTGATAGGGGTGGTGAATATGAATCTCCTTTTGAAGAAATATGTTTAGAATATGGAATTATTCATCAAACAACAGCCCCTTACACGCCCCAATCTAATGGGATTGCGGAAAGAAAGAATCGCACATTAAAGGAGATGATGAATGCGTTGTTGATAAGTTCTGGTTTGCCACAGAACTTGTGGGGGGAAGCCATTCTTACGGCTAATCGAATATTAAATCGAGTGCCCCATAGCAAAACACAATCCATTCCATATGAACAATGGAAAGGAAGGAAGCCCAACTTGAATTATTTTAAAGTGTGGGGGTGTTTGGCAAAAGTGCAAGTTCCTAAACCCAAAAGGGTAAAGATAGGACCGAAAACCGTTGATTGTGTTTTCATAGGATATGCGACAAATAGTAAAGCATATCGATTTCTGGTTCATAAATCAGAAAATCCCGACATTCATAATAATACGGTTATAGAATCAGATAATGCTGAGTTCTTTGAAAATATATATCCGTATAAAAAGGAATGTGAGTCGTTTGGTGAAGGATCTAAACGATCTCGGGAAGAAACAAAAGAAAGTACATATAATCAGGAGGATCCAAGACGCAGTAAACGTCAAAGGACGTCTACTTCATTTGGACCAGATTTTGTGACTTTCTTATTGGAGAATGAGCCTCAAACATTTAAAGAAGCTATGACTTCTTCGGAATCATTGTTTTGGAAAGAGGCAGTCAATAGTGAAATAGAATCCATATTGAATAACCATACATGGGAATCGGTTGATCTTCCTCCTGGAAATAAACCTTTGGGTTCTAAATGGATTTTTAAGAGAAAAATCAAAGATGATGGCACTATTGATAAATTCAAGGCAAGGCTCGTAGTCAAAGGGTATAGACAACGAGAAGGTCTAGACTACTTTGATACGTACTCTCCAGTTACAAGAATTACGTCCATACGGATGTTAATAGCATTAGCTGCAGTGTATGGTCTTGAAATTCATCAAATGGATGTTAAGACGGCCTTCTTAAATGGAGAGTTGGAGGAAGAAATTTACATGGAACAACCTGAAGGGTTTGTAGTTCCAGGTAAAGAAAAGAAGGTATGCAGACTTGTTAAGTCTCTTTACGGACTAAAACAAGCACCCAAACAATGGCATGCGAAATTTGACCAAACAATGTTGTCAAATGGTTTTAAGATAAATGAATGTGATAAATGCGTGTACATTAAAAATGTTCCAAATCACATAGTCATTGTTTGCCTATATGTGGATGATATGTTGATAATGAGTAATGACATTGCCAACATAAATGCTACCAAGCGTATGCTCAATAGCAAGTTTGATATGAAAGACTTGGGAGTTGCTGATTTAATTCTGGGAATTAAGATCAATAAAACTCCTCAAGGTCTAGCATTGTCACAATCTCATTATATTAAGACAGTACTTGAAAAATTCAAGCACTTGGGCTTTAAAGTTGCAAAGACTCCAATTGACGTGAATCTTGCATTAGCAAAAAACAAAGGCCAAAGCATATCACAATTGGATTATGCTCGTGTATTGGGATGCTTAATGTATATCATGAATTGTACACGACCAGATATAGCTTGTGCTATAAGTAAACTGAGTCGATATACGAGCAATCCAGGCCAATCTCATTGGATGGCAATGAAACGAGTTTTGGGATATTTAGAACATACCCAGAACTTTGAATTGCACTACAGTAATTTCCCTGCGGTGATTGAGGGATACTGTGATGCAAATTGGATCACCGGTTCAACTGATTCTAAGTCCACGAGTGGATATGTATTCACTATTGGTGGAGGAGCGGTATCTTGGAAGTCGTCCAAACAAACATGCATTGCCCGCTCTACAATGGAGGCTGAATTCATAGCCTTAGATAAAGCCGGTGAAGAAGCTGAATGGCTCCGAAATTTCTTGGAAGACATTCCATTTTGGCCCAAACCGTCGGCACCAATATGCATACATTGTGATAGTCAAGCGGCAATTGGAAGGGCTGGGAACGTCATGTATAACGGTAAATCTCGTCATATACAACGAAGACATAAAACCGTTAGGCAATTACTCTCTAGAGGAATTATCACGATTGACTATGTAAAGTCAAGTGATAATGTGTCGGATCCACTTACAAAAGGCCTAACTAGAGAGGTAGTTGAGAAATCATCAAGGGGAATGGGGTTATGGCCGAGAACAAGTCATTGTGGCGGTAACTCTACCTATAAGACTGGAGATCCCAAGATCTAGGTTCAAGGAGATCAAACAAAGTCATTAATGACGGTTCAACATTGTCAAATAAAATTTTAGTCCATTCTCGTGATGAGACAATGTTCAGTACCAAGGATAAAGCATTAAGGCTTTTTAATGATTTCTAAATTTGATACGGGGTATATCAAATAGTGTATCTACAGGATGACACGTTTAGGAATCACCTATTTAAGTGTGAAGTGTGAGCCGCTTCAAGGAGAACTTTGTAAGGCCAGTTCTCTACGCACTTATGAAACCAGGCGGTGTTCATGGCTGAAACGAACACAACAATGAGAACCAAAGACGGTTAAGGGTTGATTGTGTGACTTATGGTTGTCTAGGTATACACCAAAGATCGACGGTTCAAAGATATCAAATCTACCGATTGACCGAGTATATCCGACATAAGTTTACTACGGAAAGTTCAAAGGGAAACCTACTTATCCAGATGCAATTAATCCTTGCTTGTAAATCACACAGTTTTTCATGCATACTTCCGTGATATAGCCATTCCCCATTCATGTGGGGGATTGTTGAGGTTTTATTTTTAAGATGTAATATTCTTAAAATGAGGGTGAATGGGAAATGGAGGGAAAATGAAATTTTGAGTAAAATTTTAAGTTTCCCCCTCTTAACAATGAGACATTGTCCCATATTGGAAGTGGAAGACATTTTTGGTGGGTATATATATAATTTCTCTACTTGTAGCTCTTAAAGAGTTAAGAAGAAAGCAAGCCTCGCGCCGTCGTCGTCGTCGCTCGCTCGGCTCGGCTTCGGCTACGGCTACGGCTTCGGCTTCGGCTTCGGCTTCGGATTTGGATTTGGATTTGGTCAAATGATCGATTGATTGATTAATTTTTTGGACCAAATTTATTTGTTAATAGTAAATATTAACGTAAGATTATCCGTATTTGTAACGGATATTTTCCAATCCGTGTATTTGATCATTTGGCAGCCGGATAATGGTCTTCCCACCATGAAGTGCTTGCTCCACAAATATATAATGCTTGCTCCACCATGAAGGGTGGACGTTTTGGTCTTGCACTCCCTCTCGGCTGCTATAAATATGAGCAGCAAGTGTTGAAGAAATTGCTTAGAACTCAACATACAATTCGCTCAACAAATTGGCTATACATTGCACTTCTTCCTCTCAGAACTTCCATACGTTTTTCTGAGTATATACTCCTTCGTTCTGCATTGTTTTTAACTTCAAACAAAGCAACTGTAAGTGTGATTTGCTACCGAACTTTGTGTTCGCCGAAACACTGGGGTTTGAAGTACCGCTACACCAGTGTGTTATTCGTTCTATCCTGGGAGGAAATAATCCATTACCTTGGGTACTAGGAGGGGATTAAATTCCTTAAGGAAACACTGTGAATTCAGTGGGCTCGAATTTATTATTATTGTTTCATTACGTTAACTTATATTTTGCAGAATTAATATTTACAAATACAGCAATATTGACCGGGAATAACAATCTTAAGGAATTTAATATTTATTTCTGTATTTGTGTTATTCTAATTATTCTGCAAACTAAAACCTTTGTGGTTTGTGTACTCCCATTTTGGAGAGTTAAGCCTTCGTGGCGTTTTATTGGATATTAAAATCTACGTGGTTTTTACTCCAGTTTGAAAACGTGTATTAAACGTTTGTTTGTGTCATTCTTTTACAGAAAAGATGATGACTGAAAACGAAAACCAAGTTGTTCCGATGGCGACTGCCAACACAACTACAAGCCGAACACCGGCGTTGGCACCGGCAGAAAAACCCGGAAAATTTTCCGGGATTGATTTTAAGCGCTGGAAGCAGAAGATGTTCTTCTACTTGACTACGTTATGTCTACAGAAGTTCATCAAGGAAGATGTTCCTGATCTGCCGGATAAAACTCCAGATAATGAACGCTTTCTCGTGATTGAAGCGTGGAAGCATTCTGATTTTTTATGTAAGAATTATATTCTTAGCGGACTGGATGATAATCTGTATAATGTATACAGTAGCATGGAGACATCCAAAGAATTGTGGAATGCGCTTGAAAAGAAATATAAGACTGAAGATGCCGGGATGAAGAAATTCGTTGCCGCAAAATTTCTGGACTACAAAATGATAGATAGCAAGTCTGTTATTACTCAAGTCCAGGAATTGCAAGTGATTATTCATGATCTACTTGCTGAAGGTCTTGTAATCAACGAAGCATTCCAAGTAGCAGCAATGATTGAGAAGTTGCCTCCATTGTGGAAGGACTTCAAAAATTATTTGAAACACAAACGAAAGGAAATGTCCCTTGAAGATCTCATTGTTCGGTTGAGAATCGAAGAGGACAATAAAGCTGCTGAAAGGAGAGGCCGTGGAAATTCAACAATAATGGGAGCAAATATTGTTGAAGCTAACAAGAAGAGGAAGAAGGCTTCTGGTCCGAAGTACAACCCAAGCAAGAAGCGGTTCAGTGGAAACTGCTACAACTGTGGGAAAACTGGACACAAGTCTACGGAGTGTCGTGCTCCGAAGAAAGACAAAAAAAGGGGTCAAGCAAACATGGTAGTAAACCATGATGATGTTGATAACTTGTGTGCCATGCTCTCTGAATGTAACTTGGTGGGAAATCCTAAACTGTGGTGGTTTGATTCAGGAGCCACTCGCCATGTTTGTGCAGTTAGAGAGGCTTTTGCTACCTATGCTCTTGCTGAACCCGGAGAGACAGTTTATATGGGAAATGCTTCAACAGCAAAAGTTGAAGGATATGGGAAGGTATTTCTAAAAATGACTTCTGGTAAGGTCATGACTTTGAACAATGTCCTTCATGTTCCCGAAATGAGAAAGAATTTAGTCTCTACTGGACTTCTTGTTACGCACGGTTTTAAGTGCGTTTTTGTATCCAACAAGGTTGTAATTAGTAAGAATGGAATATTTGTGGGAAAAGGTTACCTCACCGAGGGCCTTTTCAACCTAAATGTAATGGTTGTTGAAAATAATAATAATATTTCAGCTTCTTCTTACTTACTTGAGTCAAATGATTTATGGCATGTACGTTTGGGTCATGTCAATTATAAAACCTTGCGGAAAATGATTAACTTGGAAGTACTGCCCAAGTTTGAATGCGAAAAATTAAGATGTCAAATATGTGTGGAATCTAAATATGTTAAACATCCTTATAAGTCAGTTGAAAGGAATTCAAATCCTTTAGACTTAATTCACACAGATATTTGTGACATGAAGTCAATACCATCTCGCGGTGGAAAGAAGTATTTCATAACTTTTATTGACGATGGTACTCGATATTGCTATGTTTACTTACTGAATAGTAAAGATGAAGCAATAGACGCATTCAGGCAATACAAAAATGAAGTTGAAACGCAACTTAACAAGAAAGTAAAAATGATAAGAAGTGATAGGGGTGGTGAATATGAATCTCCTTTTGAAGAAATATGTTTAGAATATGGAATTATTCATCAAACAACAGCCCTTACACACCCCAATCTAATGGGATTGCGGAAAGAAAGAATCGCACATTAAAGGAGATGATGAATGCGTTGTTGATAAGTTCTGGTTTGCCACAGAACTTGTGGGGGGAAGCCATTCTTACGGCTAATCGAATATTAAATCGAGTGCCCCATAGCAAAACACAATCCATTCCATATGAACAATGGAAAGGAAGGAAGCCCAACTTGAATTATTTTAAAGTGTGGGGGTGTTTGGCAAAGGTGCAAGTTCCTAAACCCAAAAGGGTAAAGATAGGATCGAAAACCGTTGATTGTGTTTTCATAGGATATGCGACAAATAGTAAAGCATATCGATTTCTGGTTCATAAATCAGAAAATCCCGACATTCATAATAATACGGTTATAGAATCAGATAATGCTGAGTTCTTTGAAAATATATATCCGTATAAAAAGGAATGTGAGTCGTTTGGTGAAGGATCTAAACGATCTCGGGAAGAAACAAAAGAAAGTACATATAATCAGGAGGATCCAAGACGCAGTAAACGTCAAAGGACGTCTACTTCATTTGGACCAGATTTTGTGACTTTCTTATTGGAGAATGAGCCTCAAACATTTAAAGAAGCTATGACTTCTTCGGAATCATTGTTTTGGAAAGAGGCAGTCAATAGTGAAATAGAATCCATATTGAATAACCATACATGGGAATCGGTTGATCTTCCTCCTGGAAATAAACCTTTGGGTTCTAAATGGATTTTTAAGAGAAAAATCAAAGATGATGGCACTATTGATAAATTCAAGGCAAGGCTCGTAGTCAAAGGGTATAGACAACGAGAAGGTCTAGACTACTTTGATACGTACTCTCCAGTTACAAGAATTACGTCCATACGGATGTTAATAGCATTAGCTGCAGTGTATGGTCTTGAAATTCATCAAATGGATGTTAAGACGGCCTTCTTAAATGGAGAGTTGGAGGAAGAAATTTACATGGAACAACCTGAAGGGTTTGTAGTTCCAGGTAAAGAAAAGAAGGTATGCAGACTTGTTAAGTCTCTTTACGGACTAAAACAAGCACCCAAACAATGGCATGCGAAATTTGACCAAACAATGTTGTCAAATGGTTTTAAGATAAATGAATGTGATAAATGCGTGTACATTAAAAATGTTCCAAATCACATAGTCATTGTTTGCCTATATGTGGATGATATGTTGATAATGAGTAATGACATTGCCAACATAAATGCTACCAAGCGTATGCTCAATAGCAAGTTTGATATGAAAGACTTGGGAGTTGCTGATTTAATTCTGGGAATTAAGATCAATAAAACTCCTCAAGGTCTAGCATTGTCACAATCTCATTATATTAAGACAGTACTTGAAAAATTCAAGCACTTGGGCTTTAAAGTTGCAAAGACTCCAATTGACGTGAATCTTGCATTAGCAAAAAACAAAGGCCAAAGCATATCACAATTGGATTATGCTCGTGTATTGGGATGCTTAATGTATATCATGAATTGTACACGACCAGATATAGCTTGTGCTATAAGTAAACTGAGTCGATATACGAGCAATCCAGGCCAATCTCATTGGATGGCAATGAAACGAGTTTTGGGATATTTAGAACATACCCAGAACTTTGAATTGCACTACAGTAATTTCCCTGCGGTGATTGAGGGATACTGTGATGCAAATTGGATCACCGGTTCAACTGATTCTAAGTCCACGAGTGGATATGTATTCACTATTGGTGGAGGAGCGGTATCTTGGAAGTCGTCCAAACAAACATGCATTGCCCGCTCTACAATGGAGGCTGAATTCATAGCCTTAGATAAAGCCGGTGAAGAAGCTGAATGGCTCCGGAATTTCTTGGAAGACATTCCATTTTGGCCCAAACCGTCGGCACCAATATGCATACATTGTGATAGTCAAGCGGCAATTGGAAGGGCTGGGAACGTCATGTATAACGGTAAATCTCGTCATATACGACGAAGACATAAAACCGTTAGGCAATTACTCTCTAGAGGAATTATCACGATTGACTATGTAAAGTCAAGTGATAATGTGTCGGATCCACTTACAAAAGGCCTAACTAGAGAGGTAGTTGAGAAATCATCAAGGGGAATGGGGTTATGGCCGAGAACAAGTCATTGTGGCGGTAACTCTACCTAGAAGACTGGAGATCCCAAGATCTAGGTTCAAGGAGATCAAACAAAGTCATTAATGACGATTCAACATTGTCAAATAAAATTTTAGTCCATTCTCGTGATGAGACAATGTTCAGTACCAAGGATAAAGCATTAAAGCTTTTTAATGATTTCTAAATTTGATACGGGGTATATCAAATAGTGTATCTACAGGATGACACGTTTAGGAATCACCTATTTAAGTGTGAAGTGTGAGCCGCTTCAAGGAGAACTTTGTAAGGCCAGTTCTCTACGCACTTATGAAACCAGGCGGTGTTCATGGCTGAAACGAACACAACAATGAGAACCAAAGACGGTTAAGGGTTGATTGTGTGACTTATGGTTGTCTAGGTATACACCAAAGATCGACGGTTCAAAGATATCAAATCTACCGATTGACCGAGTATATCCGACATAAGTTTACTACGGAAAGTTCAAAGGGAAACCTACTTATCCAGATGCAATTAATCCTTGCTTGTAAATCACACAGTTTTTTCATGCATACTTCCGTGATATAGCCATTCCCCATTCATGTGGGGGATTGTTGAGGTTTTATTTTTTAAGATGTAATATTCTTAAAATGAGGGTGAATGGGAAATGGAGGGAAAATGAAATTTTGAGTAAAATTTTAAGTTTCCCCCTCTTAACAATGAGACATTGTCCCATATTGGAAGTGGAAGACATTTTTGGTGGGTATATATATAATTGCTCTTCTTGTAGCTCTTAAAGAGTTAAGAAGAAAGCAAGCCTCGCGCCGTCGTCGTCGTCGCTCGCTCGGCTCGGCTTCGGCTACGGCTTCGGATTTGGATTTGGATTTGGATTTGGATTTGGATTTGGATTTGGTCAAATGATCGATTGATTGATTAATTTTTTGGACCAAATTTATTTGTTAATAGTAAATATTAACGTAAGATTATCCGTATTTGTAACGGATATTTTCCAATCCGTGTATTTGATCATTTGGCAGCCGGATAATGGTCTTCCCACCATGAAGTGCTTGCTCCACCATGAAGTGCTTGCTCCACAAATATATAATGCTTGCTCCACCATGAAGGGTGGACATTTTGGTCTTGCACTCCCTCTTGGCTGCTATAAATATGAGCAGCAAGTGTTGAAGAAATTGCTGAGAACTCAACATACAATTCGCTCAACAAATTGGCTATACATTGCACTTCTTCCTCTCAGAACTTCCATACGTTTTTCTGAGTATATACTCCTTCGTTCTGCATTGTTTTTAACTTCAAACAAAGCAACTGTAAGTGTGATTTGCTACCGAACTTTGTGTTCGCCGAAACACTGGGGTTTGAAGTACCGCTACACCAGTGTGTTATTCGTTCTATCCTGGGAGGAAATAATCCATTACCTTGGGTACTAGGAGGGGATTAAATTCCTTAAGGAAACACTGTGAATTCAGTGGGCTCGAATTTATTATTATTGTTTCATTACGTTAACTTATATTTTGCAGAATTAATATTTACAAATACAGCAATATTGACCGGGAATAACAATCTTAAGGA
This sequence comes from Nicotiana tomentosiformis, assembly GCF_000390325.3. Taxonomy (NCBI): domain Eukaryota; kingdom Viridiplantae; phylum Streptophyta; class Magnoliopsida; order Solanales; family Solanaceae; genus Nicotiana; species Nicotiana tomentosiformis. Next base: position 136,322,878 of record NC_090819.1, read on the forward strand.
ATTTAATATTTATTTCTGTACTTGTGTTATTCTTATTATTCTGCAAACTAAAACCTTTGTGGTTTGTGTACTCCCGTTTTGGAGAGTTAAGCCTTCGTGGCGTTTTGTTGGATATTAAAATCTACGTGATTTTTACTCCAGTTTGAAAACGTGTATTATTTGACCATTTCTTTAAATATATTCTCAACAATGCAAAGTTCCTCTCTTATTGTTCCCCTTTGCTATAAGAATCTAAGTAAAACCTCTTTGAGTGTTGTTAAGCTAAGGGAGCATGTATCTTTTGGCCCATTTGGGCGGTGCAATTGAGATTTGAGTAGAGTGGATAACTCTCGAGAAGGTTCTAATGGGTTCGAGATTTATATATAGCAATCGAGATTTTTTCCGGATTTGCGTATGGATAGAATCTGAGATTTACATTTGATGGTGCCAGAACTTGCACTAATTCTGTATGACTATGGATTCTACATTCCAGTATAAGAAAGGTAAAAGAATAATTTTAAATTCACATAAGGTCTTTTCAGAGTGGGTGTCTCGATTGTGGTATTTATGAGGGGTAATTATGATGTGGTAGACTTTACAGATGTTGTGGTGGCAATATTCTTGGGTTTGGTGACCTGCGTGGCTTAGTCGAGTTAGAGGAATTCAGTTCTGATATCTTGGTTATGTGCAAATGGATTTCAAAGTATTCTTGATGGTTTGAACCAGATATTTTCTACCGGTGTGGGGAACATGTTGTGTATTGTGATTCTCTCCTGGAAGGAAGAAAGGGGAAGGTTTCTAACTAACCGGGTATGTAATTTGTTGATGACTTAGAGTTGATAATGAGATTCTCGTGCTTTTTCACATGATGGTATGATAGATGTGGTGTGTTGTGCGGGGTTAAGATTTACATGTACAAGATGGTAGTTCAGTCTTGAAGGGAAGGTCACGAATTTTGGACAAAATGGCCAGTTTCAGATATTTAGATGAATGTTATAATTGCTCGGTAATTCTTGAGAAGGGTGCGTATTTCAGAAGGCGCATTTTGTTTTGACTTACGGATGTTCATCGGTATTACAGTACTAACATGGTTGATCAACTGTCGATATTCAGATTTTTGCTATGTGGCACGAGAGAATTATAGAAGTATTCCTCGTGGAATGATCATGCATGAAAGACGTGTTAGTCATTCGATCGCTGGAGTATGGGTTAGTTACGGTGATTTATGCATTCTATGAATCTGGAGACCGGGAGTTCTCAGAAGCATATTATTTTAGGGTTGCGACCTGTTTGAGGTGAGTATTATATTTAAACTCAGTGGAGGCACTAGTTGTGTTAATTATTTGTGACAGCTACGCGCTATGAGTGCGCATATATGTGAGGTTTGAGCCCATGTGCGGGTATCGGGGCAAGTATTCATACTCGAAAGAATGCTTAGGCTATGATATGCCTAGAGTTGACTGTTAAGCTTAAAGTTATAACGTTCTCATATTTGTACCATGTTGAGAACTATCTGGGCTATACTTGAGGTTACAAGGAGGCTAATTCCCTGAATAAACTTGGTAGTTACTATTTCGGTGATAACTTGCCGATTTGAGATGTGATAGCACACTTTGCACATGCCTACACTATGACGTGTTATTTATACTAGTCTAGGAGCATGAGAATCTTATTTCATTATCACATACATGTGTATTTCTTTAACTGCTCCTGTATGATATGCTTGGACTGGAGGCCTGTGACCTTGTCGAGCGATTTATATCATTGACACGTGAGTTGTCTATGTCGCACGTGAGTTGTTCGTGCAGTGTGTGGGAATTTCATTTCTTTGATAATTCATCTGATTTCATTATTTACCTTCCTCTAGGATTAAAAGAATTATTTGAGCAGTGTATTTGAGGAATTGTGCACATGCGCGTACAGTTATTCTCTTCACAAAATTTGAGGAGTTGGTTGTAAATATTAGGTTGTGTTGGGGTTGCAAGTCAATAAAGTGGTTGTATTTGATGAGATGAGGTCATTGGACTGAGAATGAGTACTATCGGATTTTATTACGATATATTTGGGAGGATAATATCGAAAGTCGGCTTAGAAAATGATTATGGTTCTGGTTGGGGCGAGAGAGCTCTGTGACTCGTTGATATGATAAGTGGTTATGATATTCTGCGTGTTTCTTTCATTATCGGTAGTGTATGAAGGTTTTGGGAATGAGGTTTTGTTTGATATGGGGTTTAATACTAGTACTTGGTTGGTTTTGAGTAGTTACTATGATCGGAAATGATGTTGCGAGTATGCGAGTTGTGTAGTATGTTATGTGATTATATCTCGGGTTATGGTTAAGGCTTAATACAGCTTGTTTAGACTTATAAAGTGTGTAGATGTGAGATTCGGGTCTTGAAAAGAAATTCTGAATGTTGGAAATTGAATTACAAGGTTTATGAGCTAAGGTTAAATTAATGACTTTCAGCTACTTTGTGTTGTCAGGCCTATATAGAATAGGGTGATGTGGGATTACCCCCGGGAATGTGTGTAGTAGGGTGGAACAGTGATTTAAGGTTTAGGAACAACTCTTGGCACGTTCGAGGACGAACATATGTTTAAGTGGGGGAGAATGTAACGACACAACTTATCGTTTTGAATATTTACGCTCCTTTCAACTATTTGAAGTCTTGAATAGCTTCGTATGATGTATTATGACGTGTGTGAATTGGCGTTTTTGATGTTTCAAGTGTTTCGGGATTAGTTCGGAAGAATAAATTTCATGTTAGAAACTTAAATGAAAAGGGTTGACCGGAGTTTTTACTTTTGTGCAAACGACTCCGGAATAGAGTTTTGATAATTCCAATAGTTTCGTATGGTGATTTTGGACTTAGGAGCGTGTCCGAATTTTTTTTGGAAGTCCGTAGTTAAATTAGGCTTGAAATGGCTAAAATAGAAATTTAAGTTTGAAAATTTGACCGGGAGTTGACTTTTTGATATCTGGGTCGGAATTCGATTCTGAAAATTGGAATAGGTTCGTTATGTCATTTATGACTTGTGTGCAAAATTTGAGGTCAATCGGACTTGATTCGATAGGTTTCGGCATCGAATGTAGAAGTTGGAATTTTTTAATTTCATTAAGCTTGAATTGGTACATGATTCATGATTTTAGCATTGTTGATGTGATTTGAGGCTTCGACTAAGTTCGTATGATGTTTTAGGACTTGTTGGTATATTTGGTTGAGGTCCCGAGGGGCTCAGGTGAGTTTCGAGGTGATTTCGAATCATTTCTAGACCATTTTTAATTGCTGGTTTTTGTCTACAAAGGTGTGCATCGTGATCCTGAACATTTGGTCGTGTTCGCAAAGAGCAAACAACAGTTTGGGGCCTTGTGAATCGCGATCGCGGAAGCTCTTTCGCGATCGCGAAGAACAAAATCTCGGCTGCACTGACCCGACTTTGGAAGCTTATATCTCACAATCTATAAGGAATTTGGAGATGATTCAAAAATAAAAGTTGTAGCCCTTGATATCTAGTTTTCATAAAGTCACACAATTTGTCATTTGGAGTTTTGTAAAAAATGTTATGGCCATTATACTAGAGGTTGTCTGGAAGAGTTGGGGGGTTTGAGCTTCCCAATCACTATTGGTTTTCCGCGATCGCGAAAAGCAAATTTTGAGCTGGATCGTGAAGAGTAAATGCCTGGACAGAAACTATATTTAGATGTTTCGGCTATTTTAACACATTTGGAGCTATGGAGCTCGGATTGAAGCGAGTTTTGAGGTGATTTTTCCCATATGGATTGGGGTAAGTGATTCTAACTCGATTTTGGTTAAATTACACGAATCTATTGTTGTTTTTATCAACAAATTAGTGTTTTGTGTTGAAAATAGTAGAAAATTTCATAAATTTTAATTGAGGATTTGAAGGCCGTGTTGTGGTCGAATTTGAGTAATTTTGGTATGGTTGGACTCGTGGTTGAATGGGTGTACGAATTTTGTGAGTTTTGTCGGATTCTAAGACGTCGGCCCCACTGGCGATTTTTGAGTGTATTTTCGGATTTTGTGGGAAAATTAGTATTTTTATATGAAATTAATTCCTATAATTTGTCTTGACTGAATCAAATTAATCGAAGTTGATACGCGCAGAATGAAATTTTTGGAACATTGTTGTAACGACCCGACTTGTCATTTTAAGAATTAATGACCCCGTTCAGTGGCTTAAGGTCTCGAGAAGCTTCGTGATATGTATTATGACCCGCGGGTGTGGTCGAGTTTGATTTTTGCGGAAGAGTCGGAATTAATTAAAAGAAACAATCCTGAATTATAAGCTTAAATGAAAAGAGTTGACCGGAGAGTTGACTTTTGAGCAAATGACTTCGGAATGGAATTTTGATGATGTCAATAGCTTCGTATGGTGATTTTGGACTTAGGAGCGTGTCCGGAAACTCATTTGGGGGTCCGTAGTGGAATTAGGCTTGAAATGCCGAAAGTTGAATTTTTGGGAAGTTTGACTGGGGGTTGACTTTTTGATATCGGCTCCGAAATCCGATTCTGGAAATTTGAATAGCTTCATTATGTCAATTATGACTTGTGTGCAAAATTTGAAGTCATTCTGAATTGATTTGATGTGTTTCGGCACAAGATATAGAATTTGAAAGTTCAAAGTTCATAGATTTTGATTTGAGGTATGATTCATCGTTTTGATGTTGTTTTATGTGATTTAAGAATTTGACTAAGTTCGTATGATATTTTAGGACTTGATAGTATATTTGGTTGAGGTCCCTGGAGGCCTCGGGGGAGTTCGGAAGCCTAACGGATCGAATTTGGATTTAGAGGAAGAGCTGAAGTAGCCGGGCATCTGGTATGATCGCACCTGCACGAAAAAGGGTCGTAGGTGCGAGCTCGCGAATGCGAAGAATTAGTCACGGAAAAGGAAAAAGCATGGGCTGGCCAGGCACCGCGGGGTGTGAAAATTTTTGTTGCGGGTGCGAAGCCGTAGGTGCGAATAATTTTACCACGGGAGCGAAGCCGCATGTGCGAAGAATTTTACCGCGGGTGCGAAGCCGCAGGTGCGAAGGAATCACCGCGGTGCAAAAACCCCGGGGCTATACAAAAACAGAGGGGTTCCGAGCTTTTTCCATTTTTGGGAATTTCAAGCTCGGGTTAGGCGATTCTTGAGCAAGGTTTTCACAGGAAAACTTAAGGTAAGTCCCTTGTGATCATTTCTACTCCATAATGTTAAATTATCATCAAATAATACGATTAGATTACATATTTTTGAGGTGTAAATCAGGGGTTTGAACTTAGGGATTTGAAAACGAAAATTTAAGATTTGGAGGTCGAGTTGTTATTGGAATTTGATAAAATTGGTATAGTTGAACTCATATCGGAATGGGTGTTCGGATTTCATAAAAAGTTTGTCGGGTTCCGAGGGGCGGGCCCCACGTTGACATTTGTTGACTTTTTTTGGAATAAATTTTTAAGTCGACGTATTATTATCCGGAATTATTTTCGATGAATTTTAATGAAGTTATACAATTAATTTGGTTAGATTTGAGCGGTTCGCAGGTCAATTCAAGCAAGAAGACGATTTTGGAATATCAGCATAACTTCAAAAAGGTAAGTGTCTTGCTTAACCTCGAGTGGGGGAATTACCCCTTAGGCATTGAGTCTTATGTGCCATTTGTGAAATGTGAAAAGCTGTGTACGCGAGGTGACGAGTACGTACTCGGGCATATATGTGCAAAATTCATTGAATTAAAGTCTTAGGTATTATTGTGTAGTAAATTGGAAAATTGTTACAATTATTAAATCATTTGTTTGCCATGCCTAAATCCATGTTGTTGAATTTATTTTTATATGATAATTTGATGTGATTGTTACTTGAAATATTTATGAAATTTTGTGAGTATTGTTGGTTTAATATTTCTTGGAAATTAATTCCAATATGAATTTTCTTATGCAAATAATTAATTAAGCAAATTTAAAAGAAGTGTTAATATAATTATCTAAATTTGGATTAATGAAAACTTTGCTTTATCTTGAGTAATTTCTATTTCTGTCGATTGATTTTGGGGTGTTATATACATTGTGTGGAGCCCTCGGCTATTTGTTGTGAAATTAATTGATTTAGTTGTGTCTTTGGAATCTTGGTTGTGGCTATTGAGAAAATTATGATATGATTTGATTTTGTTATGTTGCCGTGATAATTTTCCGTGTAAATTATTGTTTGTGTGAGTTATTATTTTGAGAAATTATTATGTTGTGTGAGTTATTATTTTGGGGAGATAATGGTGGTATTTCACCGTTGATATTATGTGGGTATAAGGGTGGCATTTCACTGTTGTTGTGTTTGTTGGAATATTGTCTGGGCGGAGCGATAAGGGTGGCTATAGAAGCGATAAATGTGGTAATATGAGCGATAAGGGTAGCTATTGATATTGTCCGGGCGGAGCGATAAGGGTGGCTATAGGAGTGATAAGGATAGCAATAGGAGCGATAATGGCGGATATTGTCAGGGACGATATGTGATGATGTGGGGTTGTGGTATTGTTGATTTTCATGTGATGTTGTGATTTTCTTGTGTTTAATTTTATACCTTGTGTCATTTGTCTTGTTGTTGGTAAATTGATAACAATCTGATTTATATTGAAATTGAGAGCCCGTGGCTATTGCCATGCGGATTATAAAATAAAATGTAGGCACGAGGTGCCGTGAGTAAATAATGAGGATATTTGGCACGTGAATTATTCGTGCAGTTGTGATATAAAATATGGGAACGAGGTGCTGTGATGAAATGATAATGATATTTGGCACGTGAATTGTCCGTGCAGTTATGATATGAAATGAGGGCACGAGGTGCCAGAGAAATATGATGATTTAATTATGTGCACGAGGTGCCGTGGAAATATAAAAAATGGTGAGACCTGTGTTTACGAAAAATATAAAAATGGGCTGAGACCCGTATTTTTATGATTATGAAATGGGGTGTCACATGGTGACTTCTTAATTGAAAGAATTATATTCAAAATATTTATTTGGAAGGATTTTTACTTAGAAATTATTACATGAAAGAATTGTATCTGAAAGATATTCATTTGAGGAAATTATATTTGAAAAGATTTATTGAAAGAATTATATTTGAAAAATAATTATTTGTGAAAATTATATTTGAAAGAGAGTTACTTGGAAGAATTATATGTGAAGGACAGTTATTTGAAGGACTTGATTTAATTGGGTGTAATTGTGTTTATTAATTATTGAGTGATATTAATGGTACTCATGTTGTCTGATGTGCATATCACTGGTTGTTTTATCATGCTCTTATTGTTATTTGTTTCCTGTTATTTTTTATTTTATATTGCACATGTTATTAGACTAGTGAGTGTCTTGATACTTACTGGGTACCGATCGTGGTGTACTCATACTACACTTCTGCATATTTTTGTGCAGAGCCAAGTATTGGAGATATCGGACTTGAGCAGAGTTAAAGCGGGATCGTAAGGATTCAAGGTAGAGCTACTTGGCCGTCGCAGTCCCTTGGAGTCTTTTCATTTCATTGTATTGTTAATTTGTAATCAAATAGTATTGTATATTCGGTCATCGTGATCATTCCATGTATTCAGTTAGAGTTCGTGACTCAGTACTACCAGTCTTGGGAGGTTGTATATTGTAATTATTTCCACTGTTAGTTTTAAAAAATGGCTTCCAAAGGTAATTGAAACCGGCTTATCTAGTCTTACAGACTAGGTGCCATCACGACGCCTGTGGTGGGATTTTGGGTTGTGACACATATAAAGTTGTACAATATGTTACATGAAGCTGACAAGGAAAGAGTATCAATGTAAGGCCAATAATAGAAGAATTTCTAATAAAAATCAACAATGAAAATAATGAGAACACGGATGACATCGAGAAAACAATCAAGCAATTGAGCAACCACACAGTCAGAGTACAAAAAATATAAAAATATCACGGCATCACCCTTCATACTTTTACTCTCGTCCTTACCATGAAATGGTGAATAATTTGAACACGATTCAAGACAATTCCAACTTGAACATAGTAAAGCGTCAAATGAGTTATTAAGCCAATTTAGGATTTAAATAAGGTAAAATAGTGGAGAGGTTGTGCAAATAAAAAATCAATTAAATTTAGTATAGAAATATATGAGATCCAATACAATATTGTATTTATACAATTTAAGACATTCAACCAAATATTTAACGCGATAAATATGAGATTTATTAAAGTAAAACGTAATAATAATTTTTCACATAAATTACACGACAATGAGATAATGAGGAAGTATAGGTATCAATTAGACTAAAAGTATAATCATCATTTAAATTAGTAGATCTTCGAATAAGATATGAGTTTTATTTTTGAAAGACACAGAAGTGGAACAACTTGAAAATTCTTTCATTTATATCTGCTAAATTTTCAACAACTTAACATGTCACATAGAATGCATGACTCACACAAGAAGTACATATTATTCCATCTTTAATATATTTATGGTTAATTATTTATGCTCAAAATATAATGAAGTGATTTAAGAAACCACAATAACCGTCCTAGCATAGAATGCATCATGAGAATCACAATCGAAATTAACCTTTATATCACAATAATTTCATATTTATTCATTTATTGCGGCATGCAACCCGTTCCCACAATATTATCCTTCTATTAAATTCCGTTATGGCGTGCAACTCGATCCATCAATATAAACTTAAGATAAAATCCGTTGCGGCGTGCAACCCGATCCCACAATATAATCCTTCAAATAAATTTCGTTGCGGCGTGCAACCCGATCCATCAATATAAACTTAAGATAAAATATGTTGCGGCGTGCAACCCGATTTCACAATATAATCCTTCAAATAAATTCCGTTGTGGCGTGTAACCCGATCCAACAATATAATATTTCAAATAAATTTCGTTGTGGCATGCAACCCATTCTAACAATATAATCTTTCAAATAAATCCCGTTGCGGCGTGCAACCCGATCCAACAATATAAATGATATCTGTTGCGGCGTGCAACCCGACCCTCAAGCAACACCAATTAAGCAACCAATTTACAACCAACTACGGTATACCACAAAATCAAAAGGGATAACGAGGCTATACAAAAAAGTCACAACTAATGAAAAAGGCTACACGATAGCTCACGAAATCAAATAACAAGGAAGTGACAATCCATAAGACAAGGCACAATTTATGAGCGTCAATTGACAATTAAGGCATGTAGAAAGTAAAGCATGAATTCAACGAATGATTACAATCAACAATTAGCATATAAGGGTGAACTTGACAATAAGGATGAAACTTGTATTAACAATTTCAAGTAAAGCACGTACAAACAATTCTAACAACAAAAGATATAATCATGAAATGATATTTGCAATCAATTGTATAAAAGGAGCCTAACGGTCCAAACCGGTCAAATATCACATATAGGTCGTGTACCCACTCGCCACCTCGCGTACACGACCTTCACATAACACGAATGACACAATCATCTCAAATCCTAAGAGGTGGTTTCCCCCACATAAAGTTAAACAAGACACTTAACTTAACGGAGTTAGGTCGATATTCCAAAATGGCCTTCTCTTGTGAAATGACCTCCGGATGACTCAAATTTAGTCAAATTAATTACATAAATAATTACAATTCATAGAAAATATTTTCGGATAATAATACGTCAGTTTCCAATTTTATTCTAAAAGTCAACTCGAAAGTCAACCCCAGGGCTCACACCTCGGAACCCGATATAAATTCACGAAATATGAATACCCATTCCGATACGAGTTTAACCATACCAATTTTATCAAATTCCGATAACGAATCTACCTCAAAATCTTAAATTTTTGTTTTAAAAAGATTTTGCAAAAATCTCATTTTCTTCCAATTGATTCACTATTAAAAGATGAAAATAATCATGGAATCATAAAATATAATAAAACCGAGTAGGAAACACTTACCCGAATCCATTTGGTAAAAATTCTCTCAAATATCGCCCAAATCCGAGTTTTCTAGATCCAAAAATGATGAAATGAGCTAAAAAAATAAAACTGCTCGATAAAAACCCATTTCCCATCCCTAAAAGTCTATTTTCCATCACTACAAGTCAATTTCCCGTCACTAAAGGTCCGCACCAGAACATGCTTGCACCAGAAGTTTAATATTTCACTAAAAAGGTTCTAACTCTATCATACGAACTCGGAATTCGACGATTCTGGTTCCTATGAATCACAAATAATAATACGAACCTTATCATTCAATTGAAACTCAATTCAGAGCTCATTTGCTTAATGTGATACCAACTTTTCTCGTTAAATAATTAACTCATATTTTGCGCTAAAAATCCAATCGTGATTTGGTGAAATTAGACCAAACATTCCAGATCATTCCTATAATTCATTATCAAACTCCTGGAAGTCTCAAAATCAAATTTTGATCTCTAGAACTAAAAATGGAAATTTGGATCATTACATGCTTATGCTCAAAACACCAAACTTTTCCAAAACTCATCTGAGATAGCTTGTAGTGTATCAACCATAACCTTTTGTACCAAATTCCAACTTTCAAATGGTTTAAATTTATGAAAACTAGATACAAATATATACAACTTTTATTTTTGTATCATCGCCAAATTCCTTATATATTACGAGATATAAGCTTCCAAAGTGAGCCATGTGCAGCAGAAATTTCTGCGATGCACACTGCCAGGCAAAATAACTGCAGTACCAAGCTTGAGTTAATCGATCATAACTTTCTGTACAAATGTCCAAATGATAAATGGTTTACATTTCTGAAAACTATACTCAAAGGGATACAATTTTTATTTTTGGATCATCTCCAAATTCTTTACATATTACGAGATATAAGCTTCCAAAGTTAGCCCTGTGCAGCAGAAACTTCTGCGAAGCACACTGCTGTAGTAAAAAACCAGCAGTTAACAATGACCTAGAAATGGTCTGAAACCACTCTGAAACTCACCCGAGCCCCTCAGAACCCCGTCTGAACATACCAACAAGTCTCAAAACATATTACGGACTTAGTCGATACCTCAAATCACATCAAATATTACTAAAATATGAATCGCACCCCAATTCAAGCTTAATGAAAACTAATGAATTCTAAATTCCACATTCGATGCCGAAACCTATCAAATCAATTTGGAATGACCCCAAATTTTGCACACGAGTCCTAAATGTCATAATGGAGCTCTTCCAATTTACGGAATTGAATTTCGACCCTGATATCAATAAAATCAACTCCCGGTCAAACTTTCTAAAAATCTTCCATTTCCAACTTTCGCCAAAAATGTGTCAAATTGTCCTACGAACTTCCAAATTCAAATCCGGACATACGCCTAAGTCCAAAATTACCATACGAAGCTATTGACATTATCAAAATTCCATTCCGGAGTCACTTACTCAAAAGTCAAACTTCGGTCAACTCTTTTCATTTAAGCTTCAAAAATAAGAATTGTTCTTTCAATTTGGTTCTGAATTTTTCGGAAATCAAACTTGATCACACACGCAAGTCATAATACATATTACAAAATTGCTCGGAACTTTAAGTCGCTAAACGAAATGTAAATTCTCAAAACGTCGGATCGTTACAATCTTTCTCCTTCGGTTGGATGACATGTTACAACTCGACCAATAACATATCCTTGTTGGCGACGTGACCACATTTTGTATATTGTGGACCATACGAAATATTATGAAAATTCTCGGTATAATAAATTCAAATTCATAGCATCTTCGTTTTCTCTATTCATCGTAAAAAATTTAGTTAACATTATTTTTTTAATCATAGGATTATTTACAATTCTGCTAATATTGTCCGTGTTTTTGAAGGAAACAATTTGTTGTCCATCAAGATGGAGTTGAAGATAGTATACATTTGGAATCATTTCACTAAAGCAAATACGCCACGCAGCCTCAGGTGGTGTCACCCACCTAGCATATTGGTATTCCTTTATTTCATCTATTTCTATATTCGTATCGTTAGGATGTATATGAAATACAATTTTATCATGTCCTTTGCAAATATATTTGTAAATGTACTTAGCAACTCTAATATCATAGAAAATCTCCACGTTTATATGACAGTTAAACTTACAAAGTAAGAACGGATTGTAGGAAACAACCCATGAATTATTAAAAAGTTATACTCTAATTTTCACACATTTTTTCGTATTTCGTCTTCTATAAATAAGGTATGAATTTTTTCCTTTAGTTGTCTGTTCAACAAACTCTTTTGGAAACTTGAATTTACATTGACCGTTTTTTTTCATACATGGGCTTGTTGGATTTAATTGACCATAAGGACCATGTAGCATGTGTTGTGTAACGAGCTTAAATAAATCGGAGTTTTTTTAGGATCTGGTAATTCAGCACAAATAAATTGATCATATGCCTCTATGTCAATAGTTTGTATTTTTCATCGAGTATAATAAGAAAATGAGCATGTGAAAGTCCCCGTTTTTGGAATTCTACCGTGTACATAAATGCTTTAACTTTACCAATTACTTGTCTTTTTAGTATATCCTTTTTAAGCTCTTCTAGTTTTGCTCAAAATATTCGGCTAACTAAGTCAGGTCTATTCTAGACCTCATCTGTTGACAACAAGTTTTATTGAATTTTCAGGCCAAGAAGGGTTGCATGTCATAGTTAGGAATATACCGGGTATTCCAAAATGTTACACCAATGCAATAGCATCCATATACCGGCGACGCATATATCTTGGACCTCCTGTGAAGCTAAGTGGAAGTATTCTGTTCTTACCTACTTGTGAGCCTTCTCTCTCACCATGGCGTAAAAGATCTAAAAGTCCCGCTAACACGTCCATCCTGATTAAATCTTGATTGAAAGAAGCGAAATCTAATCTTTGAGTTTCAACTTTTATCCATTCGTCTATAACATATTGTTGTAATAATCTTCCTGAATGTAAGATTATATTTTCATCATCTCTAATTTGGAGTTGATAACAATAGTATTCACGACAAGAAACGGTTTCTCTTTTTTGTTTGCCTTTTTGCATCACTTCAACTTCCATGTCAAGGAATCCATCAATTAAAGTTATATTGATTACACTTGGCAATTGTTCGTATTCACAATATGTATGTGTTCTAGAAAGGGTAGCTGAAGGCTTAAATTTTTTAATACCATAATGCCAACCATTTTGACCGTAAGGGAACAATAATGGATATTGCAATGGGTCATAACATCCATAATAATAACTTACCAGCTGGCTTCTATCACTTTTTGTATATATTCGGATATGTGGTGTAGGAATACAATTATTGGTATCTTGTTCTACCCATATTTCTGCCACTTCTGATGTAGTTAGTAAGTTATATATTCGTTGGTCTAGACCAGCATCACACTTAAGCGCAATGTACAAATATGATAATTGTGGGATATTTATTAAGGATTTAAAAAATGTAGAGTAAAGATTAGTTTTTAATATTTTCATAAAAAATTTCACAGTACACTCGTTCAATTTATTAGAACATGCCATTCGATTGCTCACTTCATTTTCACTATCAAAGAAATATAATTGTAGATTTTTTTCTTTTTCATTACTTGGTATCAAGTCATTTATGAAAAAATACACGGACGTGAACGCAAATATATTATTGTATGTTCTTATGTAGGTTCGAAAATGCTTTGATTTTTCAGTATTTCCTAGATATAAGTTTCTTAACTCTCTTAGTACTTGATGTGAAATTAGCTTAACAGTGCCTTTGCGGCAACGAAATACGGATGGCTAGTATTAAAATTTTTTGACTCCGCAAAATTTATATTTGGGAACAGTCTTTAACATAACATAATCAGTTGATGCTTGGATTGTTATTGATTCTTCATTATATTGTTCATGATTTGTATTAGATGTTGATCCTGGCATATAACAATATAAAGTTTAAGTATATCATGTTGATATCTATAAACACATATATGTATTTATAATTGTATGCCATCAAGAAACGACGGTCTAGTTCTCTAACTTGTTTCGTATATTGAATGTCCCATAAAAGGAAGACAATGCTCGCATGAAATATTAGCACTCGTAGAGGATGATACGTTAGCGGAGCTATTAATTAATGAGCAAGCAGGATGTTGACGGCCGCTTGTTTCGGCTTTATTTTCTCTTGCTCGTGCTAAGAGAGCCTCTTTTTTATCGGCTTGCATCATTCTATATGATTCGCGTCGCCTAGTCTTCTTGTCAGTATGTATTTTTTTTGAGTTTTCACTTTTATGATTTGTACTCGACATTTCATTCGTCTATTTTCCGAATGAGAAATGTCACGTACATAGTTACATTACTGAATGTATTTTCAATATTGGCTAACATGTATGTATGTTTATATTTTTTTAAAAGAACCCAAGAAAAAACTTACAATACCTATAAATAAATGATGAGAGATTCGAAAATTTACCTTCTGGTTCAAGCGCTACAGTATGAGATAAGTAGAAAACAACCACAACGGATCGCATGAACTGCAGTAACAAAGAGAATAAATTGTGTCATGCACAACATAAGCAAAAAAGTAAAGAATAAATAGAGGTGTCATATCAAACTTTAGCTTTAGGCCCCGCATATGCTTGAATTGCATCTATCATAGACTTATCAAAAAATAGTTGAAACCAAAGACTATGAATACATCTATTAGTTTGGAGTTGTAGCACAAATATATAGTTACCTCTAGTTTTCACATCTTATTGTAGTAATATTTTTCACAACATTCATTATCTTAGTCATATATAAGGAAACCTTGAACTAATACTCATTGAGAAGTGACCCTACTTATCCTCAAAATCAAGAATTACCAGTCACACACAAACTTTCATAGATAAGAAGACATAAAGGCATCAACCCAATACAGGAAGATTATGGCGAAAAATTGAAAAGAAAGTGAATGGAAATCCAAATGAAGAAAAATAAACTTACATGATATCACCTGCAAATTCTAATAGTCCAATTTTAAATATACTGAGCTCAGCTATTTGAAGTATATGTTACAAATGTAAGTTAACTTTAGAGACAGAAAAGGATAACAACAAACAAAAGGACACTCATCAAATTTTCTTCATACAGTCACTTTCTAGCAATTTTGCATATTACAACAACAACAATAACAATAAACAAAAAAAGAACATTCAGGTTCAAACCCGATGACGCAAACTTACGTAGCATTCATATAGTAGTATCAATATTTAAAGGGCTCAGTAATTTCAGAACTTCACCACAAATTTTTAACAAGCACAGATCACTACATTTCCTCTTAAACAACTTTATCTTTATTGTCCTTACCATAAATATTATGGTTAGAACTTAAATTTACATTTAGATCAAATACAATTGGAACAAACAAAATTAAGAAATATATTTATAACCTCAACATAACCCTTCGGAATAAAAGAAGGTAAGGTGTAGAAGAATAACACTTACCACACTATGAAATGCAATGAAATCGCATGAATAGACAATTACCACAACGGAATGAAAAAATGATGAAGTGAAGAACTTCAAACTTTATTAAGTACTATGAGGCTATACCTAGAATTTTCTCCTTAATAAGGCTTAACACCCAGATCAGTGTCATTAGCAGACTATAATCGAGAATCTTTATCCTTGAAGGTTCAAGTCATATTGAAATTAAAATTAGACTGACTTGAGATCCCAAAGGACTAATGTATCTCATCTTATTTGGATCAACCAGGACTATTAGCTCCCAATTCAAACAAATTTAAGCTGATTTAATGGAGCCTGGAGGTGATTAGAAAGTACCAGCCAACCAATTTTACCCCAAAGTCACGTGTTAACATTTATATCCTGCTTAGATTCGCTTCTAATTTTCTTAGATCCAGCAGCAGCCTTCAAGAGATCGGGTTGTATTAATGTAAAGATTCCCTCCGTAAAGAAGGAACCCGTGTTAAGCAGTTAGACTCCATTTTATCTGGGATCATACAACACAAAGAAACTCTCAAATTTAAGGTCTGAACTCTCAAATTTCTTATCAACAACACTAATATTTTCTTGAAGTGAATTATATGCTTTCTTACCACGAAACTACACGACGCCCAATAACATGGATTGATCAATTTAAAAGAGAAACTTAATCAGTTGAACTGTGATGACCCAAAATGTTATTTTTAAATTTAATAATTAATGTGTTCTAAGACCTCAAAAAGTACTATTTATCATTACTCGACTTCCGTGTGCAGTCCGTAAAAAAATTTCGAAAAGTTTTTAGATGAAAAATGAATTAAAATGTGAATTAGAGCTTTAAAACTCAACTGAGTTGACTTTGGTCAACATTTTGAGCAAACGGACTCGGATCAGTGTTTTGATAATTTTGGTAGGTCTGTATCGTGATTTGGGACTTAGGCGTATGTCCGGAATCAAATTCCGAGATCCCTAGCCCGAGATATGAAATTTTGCTGAAAAATTAAAAGTTTAAGTTCAAATAGTGACCAGATGTCAAATTATGTGCAAACGATCCCGGAATAGAATTTTGATGATTCCAACAGCTCCGTATGGTGATTTTGGACTAAGAACATGATCGGAATTTTATTTGAAAGTCCGTAGTAGAATTAGGCTTGAAATGCCGAAAGTTGAATTTTTGGGAAGTTTGACCGAGGGGTTGACTTTTTGATATCGAGGTCGAAATCCGATTCTGAAAATTTTTATAAATCCATTATATTATTTATGACTTGTGTGCAAAATTTGAGGTCAATCGGAATTGATTTGGTATGTTTCGGCGCAAAATATAGAAGTTGGAAGATTTGAAAACTCATAATTCGATTCGATGCGCGATTCGTAATTTCGGCGTTGTTTGGCATGGTTTGAAGCCTCAACTAAGTTCATATTATATTTTGGGACATGTTGGTATATTTGGTTAAGGTCCCGAGGGCCTCGGGTGAATTTCGGAAGGTTAACGGAATGGATTTCGGACAAAAAGGAACTGCTGGAATATTTCTGCTGCAGAAGCTATTTTTGGACAGCAACCGGTGCAATCGCAGAACCAACTTTGGAAGCTTATATCTCGCAATTTATAAGGAATCATAATATTTGTAAAACATAAAAGTTGTAGTCGTTTGATTATAGTTTCCAGAAAGTTAAACCATTCATTATTTGGATATTTGTACAGAATGTTATGACTGATTGAATGAAGGCTGGTAGAGCAGTTTCGCCAGAAATTCGGATGCATGCAGCCGACTTTGGGAGCTTATATCTCGCAATGCATAAGGAATCAGAATAATTGCAAAATATGAAAGTTGTAGTCGGTGGATTCTAGATTGCAGAAAGTTAAACCATTTATTATTTGGACATTTGTACAGAATATTATGATGGATTGAAGTAAGACTAGTAGAGCTATTTCTTGTGGACTTTTAGTGACGAAAAATGGACTTTTAGTGACGAATTGGTAGAAACTTAAGGACCAAAAATGGTCATTTAATTCATTTCGTTTTGGATTTTTGGAGCACGGTTCTTGGGCGATTTTTGGGCGACTTTCACGGGAAAACATTGGGGTAAGTGTTCCTTATCCTATATTAATTATATTTCATGATTCCATACTCATTTACATCATGAATCCGTGAATTTATGGAAGAAAAATCAAGATTTTTGCAAAAACTTCCAAAAATGAAAATTTAAGATTTGGAGGTCGAGTTGTTATCGGATTTTGGTAAAATTGGTATGGGTGGACTCGTAGTTGAATGGGTTATCGTATTTTATAAGTTTCGCCGGATTCCGAGATGTAGGCCCCACGTGTAAATTTTGAGCTAATTTCAGATATTAATGAAAATGTAATATTTTCTTATGAAATTGATTACTATAATTTTTGTTGACTGTATCGAATTAATTATGACTAGATACGAGTCGATCGGAGTCGGAAAATCGAGGAAAAAGCATAATACTTGATTAAATTGGAGCAAGTCGAGGCAAGTGACTTGTCTAACCTTGTGTGGGGGAAATTTCCCCTAGGATTGGTATTGATGTGATTATTGAAATGTGTTGAAAGTCGTGTGCACGAGGTGACGAGTGTGTACACGGACTAAATTGTGAAAGATTATATTTTTAAATTGTGTAGATCATTATTGCGCATTTATTAAATTATTTTATCTTGTTATATTCTTCATCATTGATGTGAGATATATACTTCAAATTTGTTTGATCTTTTCTTACTAATTGTTTTACCTGTTTAGTTGGTTTCTTTTATTCTGTGCATTATTTGAAGGTTGATTTTCTTTACATTAAATATTATTAATATGAAGTATTTGACATATTTAAACTTGATATTGAAGCAACGTAGTAAAGATTTTAAAATATTATTTTCCTAAATTATTTACTCCTGAATATTTTTATAATCATTGTGAGGGAGCCGTGAGCTCTTTATTGTGGAAGAATATTATTGATGAATTATTTTGACATGAGCTGTGAGCTCTTTATTGTGGAAAACTATTATTGATGATTTATTTTGGCATGAGCCGTGAGCTCTTTATTGTGGCAAACTATTATTGATGATTTATTTTGGCATGAGCCGTGAGCTCTTTATTGTGGAAAAATATTGTTGTTGAATTATTTTGGCAAGTTAAATTATTTGAGCACTTGAGGTACAAATTGTGATATATTGTGATATTGATACGCATGCGGTGGTATAAGGTCTGGGTGTTGAAACGCATGCGGTGAGATAAGGGTGGCTTGATACGCGTGGCTAGTAGGGGAACTACTAGAAGTCATGCGGTGTGATAAGGGTGGCTAAAACGCGGGATGCTATTTCGGGAAAAATATTTTCTTTAAATAAATTGTGAAGGCTCCCGCGGTGATATAAGGAAATGAGATATTGTGAATTTATTTATGATTTGGGACTACGAGGCGGTACCTCGGGAGTGCCCTTGTTGATATTGATTTATGGCCGTAGTTGCCTTTGATTATTATTGTGATTTTCATAAAGTTGAAGGAAATTCTGTTTTGATTTCCACGAGATATTATTTGCAATTATTTGGTGTCATTAAATGTGACATACTATTTGATTCATTTTCAATGTCATTTTATTTTACTACATTGATAAACATTTTACCATGCCATTATTATATTCCAGTAGGGCCTCACCTGACCTTGTCACTACTCTACCGAGGTTAGGCTTGGAACCTACTGGGTACCACTATGGTGTACTCATACTACGCTTCTGCACATCTTTTTGTGCAGATCCAGGTACATTTTACCAGCCTAGACGTCAGTGAGTTACTTGCGCACGGAGACTTCGAGGTATATCTGCCAGCGTCCGCAGACTCCGGAGTCCCCTTCTATCATTTTATGTTGCTTCCTTATATTTTATTTAGACCTTGACATATAGAGACATTGAGAATAAATTCTTAGAAGCTTGTGACTTATTTCTACCAGGTTTTGGGAGTTGAAATTGTTTGAATTGTAGTTTATTTATTTTAGATATTTATTATTATCCCGCATTGATAGGCTTACTTAGTCTTAGAGATTAGGTGTCATCACGACATCCTACGGAGGGAATTTGGGGTCGTGACAAGTTGGTATCAAAGCACTAGGTTCATAGGTGTTATGAGTCACAAGCAGGTTTAGTAGAGTCTTGTGGATCAGTACAGAGACGTCTGTACTTATCTTCGAGAGGCTATGGAACTGTTAGGAAATATTCACTTCTTTGACTCCTTATCGTGCGACATTGATTTAGCTTGAAACATATAGCTTATATTCCTTTGTATCCACTCATGTATGACATTGCGCACTCGGTATCAGTTGTGCGTCGACGGTTCATAATGTCGTATATGGACTATGAGGGAGCCAGAGATGCTCAAATATTGCCTCAACGTGTGGTTCGGACTGAAGATGCAGACGTATTGAGAGATCACCTAGTGAATCATGTGGGGGTGCAACGGACGTTAGCGTCTGGTTTATTTATACAAGCTATGAAGGTTATTATTGAGGATCATTGGACGTTGTGACCTATGACTTCGCGCCGAGTGAGGGGAGTCCACTACCAATGGGTGGATTGCGGGGTCATATATTATATCAGTTTTGGCCTGAAATGTATATATGTGGTACTGAAAGATTCCCTATAATTTACACATGTTTAAGACCTGAGATTTTGTAGAGGATAAGGTTAGGACTTGCGGTATGTACGCCTCCTTAATAATCCTATACTTCAATATCAAAGGAGTTATAGAAACAACTCTAAATTTGTAGAAGGTCTACTCAGCGTGGACGTCATTGTTGTGGATTTTGGGGTGCTTCGGAGTAAGTACACTTGTTGACGAGAGTCTGGACTATGTGGTTCATGACAAGATTTGTCTGTATGGAGCTCTACTTTTGTGATCGTTGTGTATAAATAGGGTAAGGGTTACCCCAAAGAAGAGTCGAAGAGTATGTTAAGAAATTGGTCAGCTCAACAGTGTAGAGTCAGTATAACAAAAGAAGAAATTCGCCTTGGGAGAGATAATTCTCCACCGGTGTTTGTGGCAAGCCTATGAAGAGAGAAGACCAGCCAATGCAACACCACCCACTTGGCTCAGTTCTCAGAAACGCTTTTGAAAGAGTTTGTTTTCTGGACTCTCCGTAATGCGTGGCGCATAGGGTTTGAACGGTTGCATCATATCATCATTGACGATGTCAAAATATGCCATAAAGTTCAATAAGTTAGCCCGTCATACTCCTACTTTGCTTCCTACAACTAGAGGGCGAGTCCGCAGACTCATTAAAGGACTTAATTATGATCGTAAAATTTTGTACGACTCGGGAGCTACAAGCTGATACTTCATTTATGCTAGTTGTACAAATTGCCAAGATATTAGAATGTGTTCGGGGTGGGAAAAAAAGGAAACTAAGGAGACCAAGACGTCTCAAGGTTTTGGGGGATTCAGTGGATTCTACTGTGCAAGTATAAATCATTATGGAGGGGGCTCGGGCAGTCGGCCAGCCCAGTCCGCACATCGGATTACTCGGGGTTCTCCAGTAAGTTCTTTTAATATACCACCGACATGAGTTCCTACAATGGTTATTCCAGTTATCTGCACAGACTCAATATGTGCAGCCTAATCTGCAAAAAGGGTTGTTATGAATACGGTGATACTAGGCTCATCATGAGAAAAATTATCAAAAACTTGGGAGAGACTTATTTCATCAAAGCACTCAGGCTACGTGTTCCATTGTAGTTACTACACCACCCACACGACTAGTTAGGGGTGGAGGACAGACGGGTAAAAGGCGTCCTAGAGGTGGAGACCCAGCCGTTGATATATTTATTTTACGGTATGGCATAGGTCGCTACATCAGATGGTGTCGTTACAGGTACAACCACAATTTAATATAAAGGAATAATTTCCTTAAGTTGATTCAGTTCTCAATATCGAAACGAGTCTTCCTATTGTGCTCCACTTATGAGTGAGCTTCATAATTCTATAATTTACTTATGTGTTTACTCCTGTTGGGAGATTTTATGGAGATAACTACGCCTATCATTTCGTGTTGGTCACTAATAAGAGCTGCGAGGCTAAATGTGGCTTTCTGTTACTCATTTCGGTAAATTTTGATGTAAATTCCGAATAATTAATTGCAAATTATGAATTATATGCCCTACCGGTGTGGGGTTCATTATGTGTTGTGATTTGGTGTAACCAAAATTATTTAAAAGGAGAAAATAGAAATTTTCAATTGGCACGATGTGCATATTACTTGTGATTCAGAACTAAGGACGAGATCCTCATATTTTTATATAAATTGATATGTTTAAACCGGGCTACGAGCTGCGGTGGAAGTTATATAAGGACGAGATCCTTGTGAGAAAAATTCTTGTGTTTAAGTTCTCTCTTGTGAAATTAAATTTATACTATAGTACTAAGAGGGAGTCATGCCTGCTAGGCTTATTTGAAAATTCTTATATGAAATTCTCTGTGCATAGTTGTCAAATTCGTATTGTAATTATTAATTTTTAACCTACGAGGTAGGTGCCCGCCTAGGTAGCATTAAATGTGACTCGTTAATTCGGGTAAATAATTATGAAGTCTTCATGCCTCGCATCTAGTTATCAGTATTGTGAAGGTTTGCAACGAGATTTTTGTTAACATGAGGTTAAATGACGATTCTGTAATTGATTATGAACAACTATTAAGACCAAATTGATCCAAGAGGGTGCCCCATTTACAGGGTCAGACGAGTGTGAGTTAAGCTTTTAGAAGCCCAAGATCACTTTGACTCCGACACATGCATTGGTATTACTTACATATTCAAGGTCTTATACTGTGTATTGTGACGCGTCGCGTATTGGTGTCGGCGCGATGTTTATGCAAGACGGTAGGGTGATTGCCTACGCGTCCAGACAGTTAAAGGTACATAGAAAAAATAATAATAATAATTTTGGTCCACGGCCTTGAGCTAGCAGCTATTGTTCGTGCCTTGAAGAATTTGGCGGCATTATTTGTACGGTGTCCATTGTGAGGTCTACATCGATCACCGAAGTCTACAACATCTGTTTAAGCAGAAGGATCTTAATTTGCGGCAGCGAAGATGGTTGGAGTTGCTTAAGGATTATGATATCACCATTCTCTATCATCTTGGGAAGGCCAATGTAGTGGTCGATGTCTTGAGTCGTAAAGCGGAGAGTTTGGGCAGCTTAGCATATTTACCGGTAGCAGAGAGGCCTTTAACCTTGGATGTTCAGGCCTTGGCCAACCAGTTTGTTAGACTAGATGTTTTCGAGTCGAGCTGAGTTTTGGCTTGTGTGATTTCTCAATCTTCTATTTATGACCGTATCAGGGAGTGTTAGTATGATGACCCACATCTGCTTGTCCTTAAGGACACAATTCAGCACGACGATGCCAAGGAAATCACTATTGGAGATGAAAATGTATTACGGATGCAGGGAAGGCTATGCGTGCCAAATGTAGATGGTTTGCGCCACTTGATTTTTCAGGAGGCTCATAGTTCGTGGTACTCCATTCATCCAGGTGCTGCAAAGATGTATCAAGACTTGAGACAACACTATTGGTGGAGGCAGATGAAGAAAGACATAGTGGAATATGTATCTCAGTGCCTAAATTATCAGCAGGTGAAATATGAGCATCAACGACCGAGTGGATTACTTCAGAAGTTGGAAATTCCAGAATGGAAATGGGAGCAGATCACTACGGATTTCGTTGTTGGGCTCCTACGGACTCGGAGGAAGTTCAATGCAGTTTGGGTGATTGTGGATAGATTGACTAAATCAGCTCATTTTATTCCTGTGATTACTACTTACTCTTCAGAGCAGCTGGCTCAGGTATATATTCGCGAGATTGTCAGACTTCACGGTGTACCGGTATCCATAATCTCTGACCGGGGTACACAGTTTACCTCACGGTTTTGGAGGGCTTTACATAGAGGGTTAGGTACTCGTGTGGAGTTGAGTACAATATTTCACCCTCAGACGGACGGGTAGTCCGAACACACTATTCAAATACTAGAGGATATGCTTTGTGCGTGTGTGATAGATTTTGGGGGTGCTTGGGATCAGTTCTTACCACTTGCGTAGCTTGCTTACAACAACAATTGTCAGTTAAGCATTCAGATGGCTCCGTATGAGGCCTTGTATGGTAGGTGGTGCCAGTCCCCAGTGGGTTGGTTCGAACCGGGCGAGGCTAGGCTATTGGGTACAGACTTGGTTCAGGATGCCTTGGAAAAGGTTAAGTTGATTTAGGATTGACTTCGTACAGCCCAATCTAGACAGAAAAGTTATGCAAATCGGAAGGTTCATGATGTTGCATTCATGGTTGGTGAGCGGGTATTGCTCCGGGTTTCGCCTATGAAGGGTGTGATAAGGTTCGGGAAGAAGGACAATTTGAGCCCTAGGTATATTGGGCCTTTAGAGATTCTTCAAAGAGTTGGAGAGGTGGCTTACAGACTTGCGCTACCACCTAGTCTCTCTGTAGTTCATCCGGTATTCCATGTTTCTATGCTTCGAAAATATCACGGGGATCCGTCTCATGTGTTAGACTTTAGTTCGGTTCAGTTGGACAATGATCTATCTTATATTGAGGAACCAGTGGCTATTTTAGATAGGCATGTTCGAAAGCTGAGGTCAAAGAACATTGCTTCCGTGAAGGTTCAGTGGAGGGGTCATCCGGTCGATGAGGCGACTTGGGAGACCGAGCATGATATACGTAGCCGTTATCCACACTTATTCACAAGCTCAGGTACTTTTTCTAACTTCGTTCGAGGACGAACGTTTGTTTTAGAGGTGGAGAATGTGATGACCCAAAATGTCATTTTTAAATTTAATAATTAATGTGTTCTAAGACCTCAAAAAGTATTATTTATCATTACTCGACTTGCGTGTGCAGTCCGTAAAAAATTTTCGGAAAGTTTTTAGGTGAAAAATGAATTAAAATGTGAATTAGAGCTTTAAAACTCAACTGAGTTGACTTTGGTCAACATTTTGAGCAAACGGACTCAGATCAGTGTTTTGATAATTTTGGTAGGTCCGTATCGTGATTTGGGAGTTAGGCGTATGTCCGGAATCAAATTCCGAGGTCCCTAGCCCGAGATATGGAATTTTGATAAAAAATTAAAAGTTTAAGTTCAAATAGTGACCAGATGTCAAATTATGTGCAAACGATCCCGGAATAGAATTTTGATGATTCCAATAGCTCTGTATCGTGATTTTGGACTTAAGAGCATGATCGGAATTTTATTTGGAAGTCCGTAGTGGAATTAGGCTTGAAATGCCGAAAGTTGAATTTTTGGGAAGTTTGACCGAGGGGTTGACTTTTTGATATCGAGGTCGAAATCCGATTCTGAAAATTTTCATAAATCCATTATATCATTTATGACTTGTGTGCAAAATTTGAGGTCAATCGGAATTGATTTGATATGTTTCGGCGTAAAATATAGAAGTTGGAAGATTTGAAAACTCATAATTCGATTCGATGCGCGATTCGTAATTTCGGCGTTGTTTGGCATGGTTTGAAGCCTCAACTAAGTTCATATTATATTTTGGGACATGTTGGTATATTTGGTTAAGTGCCCGAGGGCCTCGGGTGAATTTCGGAAGGTTAACAGAATGGATTTCGGACAAAAAGGAACTGCTGGAATATTTCTGCTGCAGAAGCTATTTTTGGACAGCAACCGGTGCAATCACAGAGCCAACTTTGGAAGCTTATATCTCGCAATTCATAAGGAATCATTACATTTGCAAAACATGAAAGATGTAGTCGTTTGATTATAATTTCCAGAAAGTTAAACCATTCATTATTTGGATATTTGTACAGAACCTTATGACTGATTGAATGAAGGCTGGTAGAGCAGTTTCGCCAGAAATTCGGATGCATGCAGCCGACTTTGGGAGCTTATATCTCGCAATGCATAAGGAATCAGAATAATTGCAAAATATGAAAGTTGTAGTCGGTGGATTCTAGATTCCAGAAAGTTAAACCATTTATTATTTGGACATTTGTACAGAAAATTATGATGGATTGAAGTAAGACTGGTAGAGCTGTTTCTTGTGGACTTTTAGTGACGAAAAATGGACTTTTAGTGACGAATTGGCAGAAACTTAAGGACCACAAATGGTCATTTAATTCATTTCGTTTTGGATTTTTGGAGCATGGTTCTTGGGCGATTTTTGGGCAATTTTCACAGAAAAACATTGGGGTAAGTGTTCCTTATCCTATATTGATTATATTTCATGATTCCATACTCATTTACATCATGAATCCGTGAATTTATGGAAGAAAAATCAAGATTTTTGCAAAATCTTCCAAAAACGAAAATTTAAGATTTGGAGGTCGAGTTGTTATCGGATTTTGGTAAAATTGGTATGGGTGGACTCATAGTTGAATGGGTTATCGGATTTTATAAGTTTCGCCGGATTCCGAGATGTGGGCCCCACGGGCAAATTTTGAGCAAATTTCGGATTTTAATGAAAATGTAATATTTTCTTATGAAATTGATTACTATAATTTTTGTTGACTGTATCGAATTAATTATGACTAGATACGAGTCGATCGGAGTCAGAAATTCGAGGAAAAAGCATAATACTTGGTTAAATTGGAGCAAGTCGAGGTAAGTGACTTGTCTAACCTTGTGTGGGAGAAATTTCCCCTAGGATTGGTATTGATGTGATTATTAAAATATGTTGAAAGTCGTGTGCACGAGGTGACGAGTGTGTACACGGGTTAAATTGCGAAAGATTATATTTTTAAATTGTGTAGATCACTGTTGCGCATTTATTAAATTATTTTATCTTGTTATATTCTTCATCATTGATGTGAGATATATACTTCAAATTTGTTTGATCTTTTCTTACTAATTGTTTTACCTGTTTAGTTGAAACTTGGTTTCTTTTATTCTGTGCATTATTTGAAGGTTGATTTTCTTTAAATTAAATATTATTAATATGAAGTATTTGACATTTTTAAACTTGATATTGAAGCAACGTAGTAAAGATTTTGAAATATTATTTTCCTAAATTATTTACTCCTGAATATTTTTATACTCATTGTGAGGGAGCCGTGAGCTCTTTATTGTGGAAGAATATTATTGATGAATTATTTTGACATGAGCTGTGAGCTCTTTATTGTGGAAAACTATTATTGATGATTTATTTTGGCATGATCCGTGATGATTTATTTTGGCATGAGCCGTGAGCTCTTTATTGTGGAAAAATATTGTTGTTGAATTATTTTGGCAAGTTAAATTATTTGAGCACTTGAGGTGCAAATTGTGATATATTGTGATATTGATACGCATGCGGTGGTATAAGGTCTGGGTGTTGAAACGCATGCGGTGAGATAAGGGTGGCTTGATACGCGTGGCTAGTAGGGGAACTACTAGAAGTCATGCGGTGTGATAAGGGTGGCTAAAACGCGGGATGCTATTTCGGAAAAAATGTTTTCTTTAAATAAATTGTGAAGGCTCCCGCGGTGATATAAGGAAATGAGATATTGTGAATTTATTTATGATTTGGAACTACGAGGTAGTACCTCGGGAGTGCCCTTGTTGATATTGATTTATGACCGTAGTTGCCTTTGATTATTATTGTGATTTTCATAAAGTTGAAGGAAATTCTGTTTTGATTTCCACAAGATATTATTTGCAATTATTTAGTGTCATTAAATATGACATACTATTTGATTCATTTTCAATATCATTTTATTTTACTACATTGATAAACATTTTACCATGCCATTATTATATTCCAGTAGGGCCTCACCTGACCTTGTCACTACTCTACCGAGGTTAGGCTTGGAACTTACTGGGTACCACTATGGTGTACTCATACTACGCTTCTGCACATCTTTTTGTGCAGATCCAGGTACATTTTACCAACCTAGACGTCAGTGAGTTACTTGCGCACGGAGACTTCGAGGTATATCTGCCAGCGTCCGCAGACTCTGGAGTCCCCTTCTATCATTTTATGTTGCTTCCTTATATTTTATTTAGACCTTGACATATAGAGACATTGAGAATAAATTCTTAGAAGCTTGTGACTTATTTCTACCGGGTTTTGGGAGTTGAAATTTTTTGAATTATAGTTTATTTATTTTAGATATTTATTATTATTCCACATTGATAGGCTTAGCTAGTCTTAGAGACTAGGTGCCATCACGACATCCTATGGAAGGAATTTGGGGTCGTGACATGAACTTAATGTGATCAAATGTTTTGATAATGTAAAAAGACATTAGCCTATTGTCAAAACCAAATGCATGATTTGAGAATGAACTAGGGAAAAATAGTATCAATAATTTATAACTCCAACCAAAATAGAGAACAAAGATATAAAGTTAGAACATGAAAATTATCATTTTTTATAGATAACTCCAACCAAAATAGAGAACAAATATATAAAGTTAGAACATGAAAAATTGCCATTTCTTTCTTCTTTTTCCCTCTTTCTATATTTATAGTACTATAAATCTCCCTCATTGTTCAAATGGCTACATGTGTTAATTATAGATTGTAACGATCCGACCGGTCGTTTTGAGAAAGTACGTCCCGTTTGGTGGAATAAGGTCCCGAGCAGCTCCGCATTATGTGTTATGACCTGCGTGTGTGATTGAGTTCGGTCTTCGGAAGATTCAGGATCAATTCGGAAGAAGGACCCTAGTTTTGGAAGCTTAAGTGGTAAGAGTCGACTGGAGTTTTGACTTTGAGAAAATGACTCCAACATGGTATTTTGAATATTCCAACAATTTCGTATGGTGATTTTGGTCTTAGGAGCATGTTCAGATGTTGAATTGGAGGTCTGTATGTCATTTTACCGTCAATTGGCGAAAGTTGGATGATTTTTGAAAAGTTTGACCTGGAATAGACTTTTTGATATCGGGGTCAGATTCCGATTCCGAAAGTTGAAATAGGTCCGTAATATCAATTATGACTTGTGTACAAAATTTGAGGTCAATCGAACTTGTTTTGATAGGTTTCGACGTCGGATGCAGAAGTTTAAAGTTTTAAAGTTCATTAGGCTTAAATCGATGCGCAATTCATATTTTTAGCGTTGTTTGATGTGATTTAAAGGCCCGACTAAATCCGTATAATATTTTAGGACTGGTTGGACTTTTTGGTTGAGGTCCCAGGGGCCTCAGATGGATTCTGGGTGGTTAACAGACAAAATTGGACTTGGAGCATAGCTGAGCTTTGTTGTGTCTGGTATGATCGCACCTGCGCATTTTGGGCAGCAGGTGCGGCACCGCAGAAGCATCCATCAATCCGCAGAAGCGTAATTGGGAGTGCCCAACTGAGACCGCAGATGCGGTTGTGCCCCCGCAGAAGCGAGCAAGGGCACCGCAAAAGAGGAATTTGGCAAGGGAGCTAGGACCGCAGAAGCGGCTTGGAGGCTCGCAGAAGTGAGTCCGCATATGCGGAGTGAGGTGATGCAGAAGCAGAAGAAGCCGCAGATGCGGGTAAGTGGTCGCTTTTGCGACGCCGCAGAAGCAGTTAAGTTTTCGCATAAGCGAAAAGCCTGGGTAGACTATATTAAACCGAGGGTTCGTGATTTTATCATTTTTGGACATTTTGAGCACGGGTCTTGGCGATTGTTTAGAGCATTTTCGCGTGATTTCTTGAGGTAAGTCCCTTGTGTTTATTTTTTATCAATAATTGTCACGACCCAAAATTCCACCACAGGCGTCGTGATAGCACCTAGTCTCTAAGACTAGGTAGCTGATTTTTATTACCTTTTGAAACCTTTTTTTTTAAAACTAATAGCGGAAATAATTACAATATACAACCTTCTGAGACTGGTAGTACTGAGTCACGAACTCTAACTGAATACATGGAATGATC
Organism: Nicotiana tomentosiformis; assembly: GCF_000390325.3. Lineage (NCBI taxonomy): Eukaryota > Viridiplantae > Streptophyta > Magnoliopsida > Solanales > Solanaceae > Nicotiana > Nicotiana tomentosiformis. The sequence continues at coordinate 136,352,153 of NC_090819.1, forward strand.
ACGAGAACCGAATATACAATACTATTTGATTACAAATTAATAGTACAATGAAATGAAAAGATTCCAAGGGACTGCGACGGCCAAGCAGCTCTACCTTGAATCCTTACGATCCCACTTTAACTCTGTTCAAGTCCGATATCTCCAATACCTAACTCTGCACAAAAATGTGCAGAAGTGTAGTATGAGTACACCACGGTCGGTAACCAGTAAGTATCAATTCTAACCTCAATGGAGTAGAGACGAGGTACAGTCAAGACACTCACTAGTCTAATAACATGTGCAATATAATATACAAAATAATAGAAAATAAATAATAATAAGGGCAACATAAAACAACCAATGATATGCACAGTAAGACAATAAAATCACCATTTAACATCACTCAATAATTAATAAATATAATTACACCCAGTTACATCAAATTCTTCAATTAAATATCTTTCATATATAATTCTTACGAATAAAATTCTTTTTCAAATATATTTTCGTCGAATAAATATCTTTCAAATATAATTCTTTCATAAAATTCTTCTTGAATAAAAATCCTTTCAAATAAATATTTTGAATATAATTCTTTCGATTAAAGTCACCATGTGACACCTCATTTAAAAATCATAAAAATACGGGTCTCAGCTCATTTTCATATTTTTTTTCGTAAACACGGGTCTCGGCCCATTTTTCATGTTTCCACGGCACCTCGTGCCCATAATTAAATCATCATATTTTTTCCGGCACCTCGTGCCCTCATTTCATATCACAACTGCACGGACAACTCACGTGCCAAATATCATTAATATTTCATCACAGCACCACGTGCCCACATTTCATATCTCAACTGCACGGACAATTCACGTGCCAAATATCCTCATTATTTACTCACGGCACCTCGTGCCCACATTTTATTTTATAATCCGCCTGGACATAGCCACATTCTCCTAATTTCAACATAAATTAAATTTTTATCAATTTACCAACAACAAGATAAATTATACAAGGTATAAAAATAAACACAAGCAAATCACAACATCACATGAAAATTATCAACACCACAATCCCACATCATCACATATCGTCCCTGACAATAGCCACCCTTATCGCTCCTATTGCCACCCTTATCACTCCTATAGCCACCCTTATCGCTCCGTCCAAACAATATCAATAACCACCTTTATCGCTCTTATTGCCACCCTTATCGCTCCTATTGCCACCCTTATCGCTCTGCCCAGATAATATTCCAACAAACACAACAACAGTGAAATACCACCCTTATACCCACATAATATCAACGGTGAAATGTCACCCTTATATCTTCAAAATAATAATTAACACAACACAATAATTTACACGGAAAATTATCACGGCAACATAATAAAATCAATTTATATCACAATTTTCCCAATGGCTACAACCAAAATTCCAAAGATACAACCAAGTCAATTAATTTCACAACAAATAGCCGAAGGCTCCACACAATATGTACAACACCCCAAAACAATCAACAAAGATAAAAATTACTAAACATAAAGCAAAGTCTTCATTAGCTCCAAATTTTTAATGATTATATAAATACCTCTTCTTAAGCTCATTTAATTAATTATTTACAAAGGGAAAAATCCATAATAAAATTAAATTCCAATAATTATCAAACTAGCAAATTCACGGAATTACATAAATAATCAAGTAAAAATCACATCAAATTGTCATATAAAAATAAATTTAACAATAAGTATTTAGGCATGGCAAACAGATGATTTAATAATTTTCCACAATTTTTCAATTTACTGCACAATAATGCCTAAGACTTTAATTCAATAAATTTTGCATGTATAAGCCCGAGTACGTACTCGTCACCTCGCGTACAAGGCTTTTCACATTTCACAACTGGCACATAAGACTCAATGCCTAAGGGGTAATTCCTCCACTCGAGGTTAAGTAAGACACTTACCTTTTTGAAGTTATGCCGATATTTCAAAAATCATTTTCTTGCTTGAATTGACCTCCGGACCTCTCAAATCAATCCAAATTAATTGTATAACTTTATTAAAATTCATCGAAAACAATTCTGGATAGTAATACGTCGACATAAAAATTTATTCCAAAAAATCAACAAAAGTCAACGCGGGACCCGCCTCTCGAAACCCGATATAATTTTTATAAAATCCGAACGCCCATTCTGATACGAGTTCAACTATACCTATTTTATTTAATTCCAATAACAACTCGACCTCCAAATCTTAAATTTTTTGTTTTTGGAAGATTTCTAAAATTTTTGATTTCTTCCATTTAAATCCGAACTAAATAATGAATATAATCATAGATTCATGAAATATAATCACTTTAAGATATAGAACACTTACTCAAGTCAAAGTCTTGAAGAACTTTTCCAAAATCGCCCAAAAACCGAGCTCCAAAATCTCAATCGAAAGATGGCGAAATGACCATTTTTGGTCCTTAACATTCTGCCCAGTTTCGCACCTGCGGACAGCGAGCGAAATCTTGCTTCTGCGAAGGCCACTGCCAACAAACACATTGCACATGCGGAATCCTTTCCGCTTCTACGCATTCGCAGGTGCGATGCAACATGCGCATATGCGCAAACAGCCGCTTTTGTGCCTTCCTTTCCCGCTTCTGCGCTTCCGCATGTGTGGGATTTTCTTTGAACCTGCGACTACTGCCATGCCCTTTCATCTTCGCTTCTGCGATTGCTCCCTCTCTTCTGCGTGGTCGCACCTACGCCCAAAATTCTGCATGTGCGATTCCAACAGCCCCTGCCATTTTCCAGCAGCTTCTTCCAAGTCCGAATTGCTCTGTTAACCTTCCGAAATCCACCCGAGCCTCCGGGACCTCAATCAATTATACCAACATGTCTCAAAATACAATACTAATTTAGTCGAGGCTTCAAACCACATCAAACAATGCCAAAATTATGAATCGCGCATCGAATCGAATTATAAGTTTTTCAAATCCTCCAACTTCTATATTTTGTGCTGAAACGTATCAAATCAATCCGGAATGACTTCAAATTTTGCACACAAGTTATAATTTACGTAATGGAGATACGACCTCGTATTCAAAAATTCACCCTTCGGTCGGACTTTCCAAAAATCTTCTATTTTTTAACTTTCGCCAAAATGCGTCGAATTGTCCTACGGACTTCCAAATTCGAATCTGAAAATACGCCTAAGTCCGAAAACATCATACGAATCTATTGCCATCATCAAAATTTTATTCCGGGATCGTTTTCTCAAAAGTCAACTCCCCGATCAACTATTTCCATTTAAGCTTCAAAATGAGAATTGTTCTTTAATTAAATTCCGAATCTTTCGAAAACCAAACTCGACCACACACGCAGGTCATAATACATATTGTGAAGCTTCTCGAGACCTTAAGTCACTAGACGGGGCATAATTTCTTAAAACTACAAGTTGGGTCATTACAATAATCTTGGTTCCCCATTGATTTTTTTACCTAGATTGTGTGCGTTTAAGGTGAAAATTGGGAGTTTGAGGCTAGGGATTTGGAGAGTTTAATTTGGGGATTTGAGTGGTGACTTGGTGTTGGATTTTGGTAATTTTGGTATGGGTGAACTCGATATCGAATGAGTGTTCGTATTTGTGACTTTTACCCGATTCAAGACGTATGCCCGATATTACACCCCATGTTTTCGTACGTAAAAGTACGCCATAAGTAAATTGATAAAAACTCGGAAATGAGATATTACATCTCGCATTTTCGTACGTTGAAGTTTCGTCGTAAGTTAATCGACGAAAGTTCGGGAATGAGATTTATTTTGGGATTATAAGTATTACGCTATTTCAAACAAGTGATAAGTTAATTCGTGAAGGTAAGAGGGTAAGCGAATCAAAGAAAATGAATTTCGTCGACGTTTGATATTTTGGGATAAAATACGGCCCGAGCTAAAATACCCTATATTTATGGAATAGTGCCATACAAGGTACCACATGACCATGATAGTAAGGTATATAAGGTATGTTAAAAACGGGTAGTATTTTAAGTAATTTGAGATAATTCTTAATTATGTGGGTAAATGGTTAATTATTGATTTGAGTGGGAAGTTAACAAATTAATTTAAATTTATGGATAAGTTTAATAAAATCCCTATCCTCACATGGCAGCAAGGAACTTAAGGTGCAATGACTCTTGGTCTTTATAGTTTGGTGGCATGATTAGGGAAATTTTGGATAAATAATCCCCAAACGTGGGGCCCACAAATCTTAAAGGTTAAGGACTTTCATATATCTTGTAAGTGAGTTACGGATAAAAGTCTCAAAACAAGAATTAATATGACTCTTTTACAAAGTAAGATAGGTTGACATGATTTTACTTCAGCAAAAAGTTCATATGAAATTACACTGCGTAATAGCAACGGGATTTTGCGATTCTAAGTGAGTACGGTGCAATCTTTCTCAAGAATATCATACAGATTTTTTCCTACTTCGATCTGTCGTTACGTGTTGTCGCAATTGACGTTTGTTAGAGGGATTGTCAAGAGAATCGGCTCAGGTATGTTAAGGCTATCCCTTCTTTCTTTTTGGCATGATCTATACGATACGAACGAAAAGAGCAAATGCATAACTTTCATAAATGACTCTATTCATATAAATACTAGGGGTGTCTATATTCTTGATTCCCCATGTGTCTTATTATTCTATCATCTGTTTATGGGTCTCAGAAAATTAGTAAGTTGATAAGTTTATTTTATGACATTAATCAAAGGCTTGGTACTATGACGTTCCGAGAGATTTTATTGACGTATTTCATATGCATTTCATTCATTTATACATGTACATTGACCTATGACCAGATGGAATTATATACGCATATATTATATGTATATGGGATATGAGAAAAGGTTACGGTGTTATATACGCACCACCACCTGATCAGCTGGTATACGTTGATGATTTGACCATAGTGGCCAAGATGATATGATTGGATGCCCTTAGAGGCTTGATGATATTATGAACGCATATACCTATGCATGGTATGACATTTATATGCATATACATGACATTATAATATTAAATGATTCACAGAGCTATTCATACTTACATGTCGAGTCTTTTACTCCATGTTTCTCTCATGTTTATTATTTACTGATTTTCATTCCCTACATACTCGGTTCATTATTTGTACTGACGTCATGCCCGCAGGTCTTGTTAGATAGGATGAGAGTCCTCCAAGTAGGCTATCAGCTCAACGGAAGGTATTGGTGCGCTCTGTTTGCTCCGGAGTTGCTATTTGATCAGTATGATTAGAACATGTGTTGATTGGTATGGCGGGGCTCTATCCCGACCTTTATGATATTTATGTATTCTTAGAGGCTTGTAGACAGATGTCATGTATATGAAAGATTATATGGCCTCGTCGGCCTATGTTTAGTGTAAGAGTGCCCATTTTGGTCTTATAGGCCCGTATGTCTTAAGTATAAGTTGATATTTCATGTTGTATTCTACATATCTCGTAGTAGCCTCTTTGGCTCAGTTATCTATGATAATATGATACGAAAAGATACGTTATGTTGATACTCGGTTGAGTAAGGTACCGGGTGCCTGTCGCGACCCATCGGTTTAGGTCGTGACAAAAGTAGTATCAGAGTAGTTCTGTCCTAGGGATGTCTACAAGCCGTGTCTAATAAAGTCTTGTTTATGGGTGTGTTGTGCACCACACTTATAAGCAGGAGGCTAAGGGGTATTTAGGACTATTACTCTTTCGTCTTACTCTAGATCGTGTGGTAGAGCTCAGTTGTAAGAACTCAACGTCCTAACCTCTATCTTATTCATAATATGACGATGCCTACATCTAGAAAACGGTTGGTAAGGGATTGAATGCGGCTGTGGAAGAGTTGAGTCAGAGAAACTCGATTTTGCATTGTACTTATGATGAGTAAATGTGAAGTCTTCATCAGATCTTGTGTGTATTAAGACGTGTAAGCTTCTTGATAAGGAGCCTTAAGGCAAGAATGTCTATCCACCCCTATGGTGAAGGGAAATGAGAGATTCAGAAGATAGATACAAGTTTCAACAAGTAAAAGAAGTAAGGTGAAGAAGGGTACGAGGCGCCCAGTTAATGAAAATTATCAGTATTTACAATTCAGGCAGAGAAATATAATCATTTTGAGTTACTTCAATAGTGACGGAGGTATGTACAATTGGCCACACCGATCTCAATTATTCCCTATGGGAACTAACATATATGGTTTAAGAGAAGAACGGGATATCAGGATCCGACTGGGGTTAGAGTAACCCAAATGGTGGATGGATTATTTGCGTTAGTTGACATTTCCGAAGGGTATTGCAAAGGTGCTAATAGATCTCCTTGTGAGACACCTAGATGGTACAACCTAAAATAGTACAGTCAGATATGAGTACTACAAGGATAAGCACTGGAATCCTGGAAAGGATAAATATTACCTTATTGTGGCTCCCGTCCCTAGTAGAGAGATAATGTTAGGCAACCTTAAGAGCCAGTGGATGGAGCAAGGGGAGCTAAGAGTAAAAGAATATCTTGTTGAAGTTTTCAGAATAAAGTGATAGACAGAGATGTTAGCGGGAAATAAGAAGAGAGTTAATGAAGCATTATTAGTAAGATGTGATACATGGATGATGACGGTAGATAAAAAAGATGACAGTGTTATAGAGTCTATAGTCAAGTGAAGGAAAAAATGAGAGGTGACAGGACTTGAGACAACAAAAGAGTATAGACCATAAAGTCATATCCTCATTTCGATAAATAAGTTCGTGACTCCAGTGCGACTAACAGAAGGAAAAGTTAAACCCCAAAGTAACAGAAATCAGTATGGGCTGGTGAACAAGATAAACTAAACATGAACTAGGGACTGAGTAATAGTCGACATCATGAGAATTTCAGAGATTGCGTCCCGGCGATAATAGAATGGACGACAGAAGAATACCCTTTAAAGGGCATTCAGGAAGACGCTTCCCTAAAGCAAGCAAGGTGAGTAAAGTTAAGCTTAAGGGACTGTATGTGCTAGTTACACTAAGTGTCACCCTCGCGAGTGAGGAATTTCATTATCCTTGGAACATAAGGATTATCGTGAGGCAAGTAAGGATCATCGATGATGTGAAAAGATGCCAAAGTTGAGAAGGTAAAACATTAATACGTAGATCATCGTAGCACTAAATCTTAGTGCTCCCCTAAAGGGGGGATATGGTGTGATGTGGCATTAAGTCAGAATTAAGTAATTCTAGTAACTACGGAATGGTAAAGGAAGAGTGCGACAAAAATGAAAAGGGGACGAGATTGCACTTATTCAAAATCCTACAGATGTGCTACGATTCCAGAATATTATGCCAGAACGACGTCAAGAAGAGGAAGTAAGGGTTCCTGCCCGAGATGTTATTAATAAATAAGGAGCCAGTGCGAAAGGTAAGTTAAGACAAAGGAAATAACCCAAGAAAGATTACGCGGAATATTGATATGAGAATAGGCCAACGAGTAGTTAGTAGTTGATTCAGGAAGAGCCTAGTTATGGCTAGATAAGAGGATACAGACAAATCAATAGATCGTGCAAGATAAACATAGTGAACCCTAACATGGGGAATTTAGTCTCGCATATATGACATTATAAACCTTGAGAAATATTCAGATAGTAGTTGGCGTAGATAAAGACACCGTATGGGTGTTACGGAAATAAAATAGAGTACCACTGGGAAGTCAGTCAAAATATTAGTTCAGAAGCAACCCTACAAGCACAAGGGCGTGGAGATAAGTAACTGCGGATAATTATAAGCGAGGAAAAACATCAAAAATTCTGTCAAGCATACGATGTGATAAGCTCGCAACTTTACAAGAGTCAGAGGATGATCCTCCTTAAGTACTACAATGAAAGACTAGCTGAGAAAATAAGGAAGAAGGCTTCAACCTAAGCAAAGTGACCTAAAGAGGAAATGGACGTGTAACAACAGTCTCACTACAAAATTGTATGCACTCCAGAAGAAAGTGGCACCTACCATGGCTAATGAGCAGAGAATAAAACCAAAAGTAATATTCGAGACCATATGAGTTCCACAAAAATTTTGGCATGTGTGAGAACTCAGATAAGCTAAGTATGCACCCAACAAGGGGGCAAAAAGACCAGGAAAAGTAATTGTTTACGTTTGAAGAAAGATGAGAGGAAACGAAAGGAATTATTCGATTAATGATCAGCCATAGAAGACTCTGGTATAAGTTAAAAGAAGGAATTGGGTCCAGGTCATAGACAAAGGATTGAATCATTAGAGGATTGTATCATGATTTTCCATAGCGTCCATGAAAGGCTAAAGTAATACCATGAGCCGCAGATCGGAAGATAGATTAAGCCTACACAAAGGTTGATCAGAAGGAATAGGAAACTAAAGAGTTACATCAACGAAGCAAATCAGGAGTCTGACTATTAGACCCAAAAAATTATAGAAATCGTGATTGAGGACATTGTAGAATCACTCTTAATATCAGAGGTACAAGAGAGATAGTACAATAGCCATATTCTATAACAGCTTTACGATAAAGCCAGTCAGAAAAGTACCAGCCTTATAAGAAGTCAGTATGAAGCTCTTACCAGATTGTGTACGCATCAGAGGTGCAAGTATTATAATAAAGCTTTAAGTTATGGACGTGAATTATACCTATGTGGAAGGGAGGTCATGAAAGAAATAGAAGATACGATGCAAGATTTTAAGATAAGTAAGGTAAAGGTGGACAACGTACGAGATACTCAAATGTAGAAGGTTGTGAATAGTCCTTACTTCGGATAGAAGGCTAGAAGAGCGGGGATTGAATATCCAGGAATGATAGCGGCGTCGTCAGTGGCATGTCTTCCAGCCTATGGTTTCTAGGTACCGAGAGATCTAACCAAGAGAGTAAAGAAGAGTTAGAGACGATGTGATGTCTCGCTTGATGTTCCAGAATAACATAAAGAAATCTATGGTGCAAGCAAGTTAAAGGAAGGTTGCGAATAGTATAAATAGAAATGTGCATGTCGCAAGCTAAAGTATGATAAAACGACAAGGTTTTAGGAAGACATGAGTAAGGATAAGGAAAGGCAAGTGAGAAGGTGACGAGAATGAATAAGTCCTTGGGATTAATCCCATGAAAACAAGAGAGCTGACAGTTTCTCTAAGTTATGGAAAGCTCAGTCTAGCCTAAATGAACTCAAAGGAGTCTAAGACTAATAGAATTTAGAAGAGATGTAATGCTACCCTGGTAGTGGAATGAGGGTGTGATTGTGATAGATAAGGGATGATGTTTGGGCCTTCGATTGAGTAATGACTTGAAGAAGATTTCATGAATTGTACGGGATTAAAATACCCATGTAAGGTGGGTCATATTGGGATGCTATAAAATACGATTATGGAAGTATAGTATCGCCCCTAGGTGGATCAATCTAATTACTCCAGAGGTCCCCGATGAGACGTGAGCCCTAGCGGCAATGTTACATAAGAGATCAAGTTATCAGTGGTTGATGATAGATCAATATTAAGGTGAACCAACAATGGATGGACAAAAGTCATAAAGTATGAGGTAAAATTAGGTCGTCATTCTTAAGAGGAACAGTAATAAGGAAGCATTGAGGGACTTGGATTTATGCATCTATGATAAGAAGCGAGAGAATAACCTGGAATTGGGTAGCCGGCCCCGATAATAATAAAACCAAGGTAAGAGTTATGGTATAGTATGACCTACCTAGATTTAGTAAAGTCATACGGATGAATAACCAGGTCTATGAAACAAGATATAACAATATTCGTAAGTTCAACAAAGTACCGAGCAAAGAACTTCAGTATACCTATAGATGCCAGAGGGATATCTTGCCAAGATTTGTTTATGTTTACAAAGTAAGGCCTAGGGATTGGCTAAAAGTTGGAGGAAAAAGGAGAGAAGAGTCGCATAGGCGCACTTACAAAGTCAGAGTCGTATAGGATGCATGATAAAAGATAGCAATAGTTACAAGATTGGAATGATTCCAACCACGAGTCATGGTGTAAGAAAGAGGCGTAAAGGGGGGAATGCCCTGCGTTTGGGATTCATTCAAAGAACAGTTGCCAAAATGGCAAGGAGAATATTAAAGTATTCGGAAGACATAAGTTATGAAAATGATAAGTGCGTCAGTCAATATTCGAGCACGAATGTTCCAAAGGGGGGAATGACGTTACACCCCATGTTTTCGTATGTAAAAGTACGCCATAAGTAAATTGATGAAAACTCGAAAATGAGATACTACATCCCGCATTTTCGTACGTTGAAGTTTCGTCGTAAATTAATCGACGTAAGTTCGGGATAGAGATTTATTTTGGCATTATAAGTATTACGCTATTTCAAACAAGTGGTAAGTTAATTCGTGAAGGTGAGAGGGTAAGCGAATCAAAGAAAATGAATTTCGTCGAAGTTTGATATTTTGGGATAAAATACGGCCCGAGCTAAAATACCCGATATTTATGGACTAGTGCTATACAAGGTACCACATGATCACGATAGTAATGTGTATAAGGTATGTTAAAAGCGGATAGTATTTTAAGTAATTTGAGATAATTCTTAATTATGTGGGTAAATGGTTAATTATTGATTTGAGTGGGAAGTTAACAAATTAATTTAAATTTATGGATAAGTTTAACAAAATCCCTATCCCCACGTGGTAGCAAGGAACTTAAGATGCAATGACTCTTGGTCTTTATAGTTTGGTGGCATGATTAGGGGAATTTTGGATAAATAATCCCTAAACGTGGGGCCCACAAATCTTAAAGGTTAAGGACTTTCATATATCTTGTAAGTGAGTTACGGATGAAAGTCTCAAAACAAAAATTCATATGACTCTTTTACAAAGTAAGATAGGTTGACATGATTTTACTTCAGCAAAAATTTCATATGAAATTACACTGCGTAATAGCAACTAGATTTTGCGATTCTAAGTGAGTACAGTGCAATCTTTCTCAAGAATATCATACAGATTTTTCCCTACTTCTATCCGTCATTACGTGTTGTCGCAATTGACGTTTGTTAGAGGGATTGTCAAGAGAATCGGCTCAGGTATGTTAAGGCTATCCCTTCTTTCTTTTTGGCATGATCTATATAACACGAACGAAACGAGCAAATGCACAACTTTCATAAATGACTCTATTCATATAAATACTAGGGGTGTCTATATTCTTGATTCCCCATGTGTCTTATTATTCTATCATCTATTCATGGGTCTCAAAAAATATGTTACTTTATAAGTTTATTTTATGACATTAATCAAAGGCATAATGGTCCTATGACGTTTCGAGAGATTTTATTGACGTATTTCATATGCATTTCATTCATTTATACATGTACATTGACCCATGACCAGGTGGCGTTATATACGCGTATATTATATGTATATGGGATATGAAAAAAGGTTACGGCGTTATATACGCACCACCACCTGATCAACTGGTATACGTTGATGATTTGACCATAGTGGCCAAGATGATATGATGGGATGCCCTCAGAGGCTTGATGATGTTATGAACGCATATAACTATGCATGGTATGACATTTATACGCATATGCTTGACATTAGAATATTAAATGATTCACATAGTTATTCAGACTTACGTGTCGAATCTTTTACTCCATGTTTCTCTCATGTCTATTATTTACTAATTTGCATTCCTTACATACTCGGTATATTATTTGTAGTGACATCCCTTTTGCATGGGGACACTGTGTTTCATGCCCGCAGGTCCCGTTAGACAGGATGAGATTCCTCCAAGTAGGCTATCAGCTCAGCGGAAGGTGTTGGTGCGTTCCATTTGCTCTGGAGTTGCTATTTGGTCAGTATGATTAGAACATGTGTTGAGTAGTATGGCGGGGCTCTGTCCCGACCTTTATGATGTTTATGTACTCTTAGAGGCTTGTAGACAGGTGTCATGTATATGAAAGATTGTATGGCCTCGTCGGCCTATGTTCAGTGTAATAGTGCTCATTTTTGCCTTATAGGCCCGTATGTCTTAAGTATAAGTTGGTATTTCATGTTGTATTCTACTTATCTCACGGCAGACTCTCCAGCTTAGTTATCTATGATAGTATGATATGAAAAGATATGTTATGTTGGTATTCGGTTGAGTAAGGTACTGGGTGCCCGTCGCGGCCCATCGATTTGCGTCGTGACACTCGGGTCGACCTTTTGGGGCGATTTTTCGATTCTTTGCCAAATTCGTAGATTTATGATTTAATTTAGTTTCTTGTATTTGTATTCATGATATGTAAATTCTTTTGGCTATATTTGGTCCATTCGAAGTTGGAAAATTGAGGGAAAGTCATCCTTATCGATTGATTGAGCGAGATTTGAGGTAAGTATCTTGCCTAACTTTGTGTGGGGGAATTACCCCTTAGGATTTGAGCCTTTTATGCTAATTGTGTCATGTGAAGCCAGTGTACGCGAGGTGACGAGTACTTGCCCGTGCTTATTTATGGAAAGTTGACCGTTTAGGATTCTTAGGTTCTTATGTTCATTAGATATGAAGTTGTTTTTGATATGTTAAATTTTCCATTTACTAGTTTCACCCCTACGTTTCTTAATTGGAATTAATTACTTCATGTTCCACTTTTATTGCCTATTTGACTCTTACGTGCCTTAACTGAAGTTGTAACCTCTTCGACTGCCATGCTATCTTTTCCTAATTGCTTATCCTTAATTGAAATTTGTGTATCCCTTTCGTGATTGCTCCACCCTAAATGAAAATAGTTATCCTTTATCATAGCCGCCTCATCCTTATTTGGAATTATTGACTCGCGTTATCCTCTTTGTTGTCGAATTATACTTTGTGGAATCGTGGTTACATATTATTTCTCCCTTGTTGATCTATTCTCATTGTGGCTAGTATTCTCTATTGTGTTTATCCTTTGTGAGCTCGTTCTACCGTTTCTTTGTGTTCGAAAGCTATTGAGTTGATTTACTTGTCATTTCCCGTGTATTGTTGTTATTTTTGATGGTGTACTCAGTTTGTTGAGTCGAGGGCTATTATGATGTTGTGATCTTGGCACGTGTTATTGCTCGGAGGTTTTGTCGGGTGTTTGCACGAGGTTTTTGTCGTGCTATTATTACTATAGATATTTGCACATGCGGCGTGACAAGGCGGGTTATATATGTGGGTTTGTGCATGTGGCGAGATAAGGTAGGAATACTATTATGCACGTGCGGTGAGACAAGGCGGGCATTTACTTTATTATTATGCACGTAGTGAGACAAGGTAGGCTATGTCGGGGATGGATTGGTGATGACTTGAGATGGCCTAGGGGAATTATTGTTGTTGATATTTGTGTAGTGATGTGCCTAACTTATGTGAGCTTTACCTTGTGCAATTTGTGGGGATTTTTTATTATGTGTCGTACATTTCCTCTACTCTTACTCTTTGGCCTGAATTGTGATAGAACACTTGCACAAGCATACACGTAATTAATCACCCTTATTTGTTTAAGAAGATGGATCCTGATGTTATTGATCATTCATACATACCCTCGTCCACTTGTCTTCTATGTGAGAATTGTTATATTGGTAGGTGAGTTATCCGTGCAGTTACCAGTTGAAATGAGGGCAGAGGGTGCCAAGCGATTAGGGTTTCCCAATTGGGACCCATGAATTGTGATTATTTTGAGGTTTTGTACCTCGTGGAGATTAGTGGATAAACCTGGTGTGATAAGAGGTTATTCTTATCGAGTTTCTACTTGTCTTTCCCTTAATTATTTTCACCGAATTTAAACTGTATTCAGCTTACTCTTCCGTGTTATTACTTGTTGTGCCTCGCGGTTAATTGTTGCCTCTATTTCCTATTGTAAGCACAGTGTTATTGTTGTCATCATGCGTAGTTTGTAGAGGTATCACACTATGTTAGTTTTACACCTATACTTGTCCAAGTTATTTAGTCCAGTAAGTGTCTTGACTGTCCCTCATCACTACTCCACTGAGGTTAGTCTTGATACTTACTAGGTACCGCTGTGGTGTACTCATACTACACTTCTGCACATTTTTGTGCAGATACAAATATTTTGGAGTTAGTCAATCGCTAGCTAGATGTACGGATCCTGCTGTGGAGACTCAAAGCAAACCTGCTGCTGCGTTCGCAGGCTTCGGAGTCTCATTCTGATATTGTACTTGCACTGTTTTATCTTCATTTCGAAACAGTTGTATTTAGAGGTTTATTTTCTAGCAAACTCAGTAGAGCTTATGACTTGTACTATCGAATTTTGGGATTGTAAATTCGTATTGGGATTTCTAGTTCGTATTTGTCAGATGTTAGTTAAATATTGTTATTATTTCAGTAAATGTTAGGCTTACCTAGTCGCTAAGACTAGGTGCCATCACGACATCATACAGAGGGCACTTATGCGGAAAAAAGAATAAAGGATTCAGCCAGCTCACCCTATCCTTTACAAATTTAGTTATACAGAGAATATAGTTTTGTGGTACCAAGCTAAAGAAACCCGAATAATACCAAAGAAAACTTTTTTTTATACAGATGTAGGAAACAATTTCAAAATATATGCTTTGGTTTCAAGCACCGTGAACTTTGCTCCCCTCTCTAATTACATCCACAAAGACAACCACACAATGTCACACAAAAAACAATTTCGTCCAAAGACACTGAATTTGTTTTCTTGATTTCAATTCATCTTCGCCAAAATAAAATTTGAGCTACAAACAATTCCATAAATAAAAAAATCCTAAATTAAGTCTTGTTGAGTATCAGCCTCCGATTTAGCACCTACAAGAGTCGTAGCCTTCTATTTAGCATACATCACCCATGGAATTACAAAATAAAAAAAGTGCTGATAGAACATAGAAAACCACGGAAGTCCAATACTCAGCATGCTGAGTTTAAAAACACAGTTTTACCACTCGATTTAACAGACACTTGCCATAAGATTTCAAAGTTAAAAATCATATAGAGAACCCAAAATAAGATAGATTCAGAAATTAAAAGAAGAGAAAAAGGATATGGGGGAAAATCAAAGGAAAAGCATGGGAAAGAACCTACAACAATCACTGAACTTCAGAATCAAAAGTAACAATGATGAAGAGAACCTAGAAGAAACCCAAAATGGAAAAAGAACGAAGGAAAAAGAAGAAAAAAGATATGTGCAAATTGATTGAAAGCATACCTGCAGCTAGATTTGTGCACGAAGATCTGAGAATCTCTCTCAAAATCTGAATTAAAGGAAACCCTAATGCTCCCTATGTTTTCTGCTAAAAATACACAAGGAATACTAAATTGAAAGCCTCCCTCTCGCGCCCCGTTCGCGGTGCGCGCGGGGGACTTGTGCTTCTTTTGAAATAGAAATGACTATCGACAACGGATATCTCGGCTCTCGCATTGATGAAGAACGTAGCGAAATGCGATACTTGGTGTGAATTGCAGAATCCTGTGAACCATCGAGTCTTTGAACGCAAGTTGCGCCCGAAGCCATTAGGCCGAAGGCACGTCTGCCTAGGCGTCACGCATTGCCTCCACACACTGCGCCCAGACTCATGGTCGTGGTGGTGTTGTGGGACAGATACTGGCCTCCCATGCGCTCCAAGTGTGCGGTTGGCCTAAATATGAGTCCACTACGACAGACTTCACGACAAGTGGTGGTTGAAACTCAACTCTCGTAATGTCGCGGCTCCAACCCGTCGCATGTTTGGGCTACCCGACGCTAATTGCGCTTAGGCGCTCCGACCGCGACCCCAGGTCAGGCGGGACTACCCGCTGAGTTTAAGCATATCAATAAGCGGAGGAAAAAAAACTTACAAGGATTCCCCTAGTAACGACGAGCGAACCTGAAATATCCAAGCCTTAGAATCGGGCGGCTCCGTTATCCGAATTGTAGTCTGGAGAAGCGTCCTCAACGGCGGACCGAGCCCAAGTCCCCCAGAAGGGGGCGCCAGAAAAGGTGAGAGCCTTGTTGTGCCCGGACCCTGTCGCACCATGAGGCGTTGTCTACGATTCGAGTTGTTTGGGAATGCAGCCCAAATCGGGCAGTGAAGTCCATCCAAGGCTAAGTACGGGTGAGATACCGATAGCGAACAAGTACCACAAGGGAAAGATGAAAAGGACTTTGAAAACGGAGTCAAAGAGTGCTTGAAATTATCGGGAGGGAAGCGGATGGGGGCCGGCGATGCGCCCCGGTCGGATGTGGAACAGTGCTGAGCCGGTCCGCCGATCGACTCGGAGCATGGACCAGCGTGGATTGGGGGCGGCCAAAGCCCGGGATTTTGATACACTCGTGGAACGTCGTCTCCTTGATTGTGGTAGGCGCGCGCCTCTAGCGTGCTTCGGCATCTGTGCCCTCCAGACGCTGGCATGTGGGCTCCCCATTCGACCCGTCTTGAAACACGGACCAAGGAGTCTGACATGTGTGCGAGTCAACGGGCGAGTAAACCCGTAAGGCTTAAAGAAGCTGATTGATGGGATCCCCTGAGGGGTAATTGTTTTAACTAGAAATAAGAATTCAATATCTGTAAGTCCATGTTTAATTTTTTTCTCTATTTCCTCTTTAAGAGCTTTATGAGTATAATTTTTCTCTACAAAATGAAAGGCCCAATTCAGTTTTGTGATCACAAAATTAAGGGGTATTATCATTTTTAGCTCGCGTCAGAAACTATTTACATCTGATAGCCGAAAAAGTGTATAAAATTTGTATAATTATTGTATATAATATACAAAATATATTATTTTAAAAAAAAATTATTGAGAGTAAGACAAAAGTTTAAAATATTAAGATTAAACCTAAAAAAAATATTTTCACTAAAATAGTATAGTATTTAGGTGTGGTAAAAAATCAGTTGTTCACATGTGTTACTATAAAAGATATTGCAGACACAAAAGAGGTAAAGAAAGTAGCTCATCTACCAATAGGCAACAAACAGAACCAGAAACTCTTGCTAAGAAAAAAAGAAGGTTCGTAAACTCTGTCTCTACTTTTCATTCTTCGGCAGTAAAGTCTAACAGCTTTCAATTCATTACACTCTTTAACATAAAGAACAAATAACTCGAAGAAACTTCCGGTATAAAAAAAAAGGGCACATTGCATCCCGTTCTATTTTCATTGATGAAACTTTTGTCTACTAACTACATCTTCTTCTTTGCAAAAAGGGCAGCTGCAAAAGCTTTGGACTATCAGTTGCTTGTACATACATCTTCTAATGGCCACTATGCTTGTGTGTCAAAGGTAATGCAATTGATAGCCAGCCACTATTTCAAGTTACCAAATAAACTTTGCCACTTGCCATTACTCAGGGGCGGATCTGCGTTGCAAGTTAGAGATACCACGGCACCCGCGCGCTTCGCTAAAATTTCTATCATGTATATAATATTTCTGTAAAAAAACGTATAAATAGATAGAATGACACCCAAAAGTCACAAAGTGGAAGTGAGTGTCATTGGTTTAGCCTTCCCTTTGAAGGGTTTTCTTTGCCTCAAGAATGCAAGTTCGATTCCATGTTGGAGCAGCTCCTTTGATTTTTCCTTTTTTCTACTTATTAAGATTTCTTTTATTTTTAGTTGAACTTTAGTGCCTCATATCTTTTTCTTCTTTTTCGGTTCTTTCGCTCCTTTTATTACTTGTTAAGTCTCGTTTTTCATTTTTTTAACTTTCAGTCCTTATTTTGTTTCTATCATTATACTTTACTTTATAAACAATTATTTTCTACAGTAATTTTAATTGATTTTAATTAGAATATAATTTCTTTATTTTTAATGAAACGATATTAATTTATATATTGGAATATAATTTGAGCAATATCTTCTATTGGGTTTTGAAAAAAAATTAAATGGCTTGATTGATAGTCGTTTTGAGTTGAATATAATAGGTTGAATGTTGAAGGTTTTTCTTTGAAAATAATTGTCATATAACTCAACAATTAAGATGAAAAAATAAACAAAGAACAATACAAGTAAATTAATCTAGTCAAACAAAGAATATAGTGTAGTTAAGGTACACTTTAAGCAAATATTTATATTGGAGGCGCTCTTTCATGAAATGTTATTTTTCTTTTGCATTTTTATTTAGAATGTGTTTAAATTAAGCGCTAAAAATTTTAACTAAAATCGAATTTATTTGTTTTGTGAATGAAAGGCCTATTCAAATTAACCAAAAACTAACCGAACCGACCAATTATTACTAATCTGTCTTTCTAACTATTGACATGTATATTGTATGCATAATATGGTGGCACCCGCAACCTTCGAATCCTGGATCCGCCTCTGACATTACTAACATCCCTTTTGTTTCAAAAATTGCAGAAAAGATGGACAGTGCGCGTTTATGCAACTTTATGGCTTGTACATTTGTATTTTGCTAGCCAATAAAGCATATTAGTCATCTGATGTAAAATTTGGTTGCGGGAAGACTGAACAATAAATCTGATCTCCCTTTTGACTTGAAGTTTTTCTCTTATTTCAAGAATCTATAAAATTTACTATGCGTTTTACTAACTCAACTAGAAACAAAGTTACTGTTTGATTCCTTGTTGGCTCTGCTCGGCGAACGTATACTTGCATCTGCCTGTCACTTCACCAAACAAATTCTGTAGCAGGAATTTGCCTAGCGAGTTCTGTAGCAAGAACTAACCTCCTTTTTCTGTAGCAACAGTAAAGATATCATAGTCTGTACGACGGACAGGATATTGTAACATAGAGTTTTATGGTTATTTGCTTCGGGTGAGCTGTAAAAAATTAATTGATAAGAACGTCAATTGCAGTACTTAAGATATGTATAATACATAGATGCAAACAAATGTGAATGCATCAGGGAAGTAAAGTTCTCCTCCTGGCAACAGAGGCTGATCTACTGTAAAAAATGTGGTTCACCTGAGCCCGTGGTCCCTCTGCTAAAATATGTATATGATGTACATAATTCGCAAAAAAGTAGTTTATATATATATATATATATATATATCTATCTGATGGCATCCATAGTCAAAAGAGGTGAAGTGGTGCATTGGTTTTGTCTTCTAATTTCTAGGAGCTTAATTGCCTCAGTGCAAGGGATCGAATCCCTGCTTGGCTTTTTGGTTATTTTATTTTTTTCTTAAATCTTTTTTTTTCTCTTTCTATTTATTCTAACGCAGCGTTTAAGCTTTTCTTCTATCCTATTATATATATCAGTGCCCAACTTCTACACAGCCCCACGCTTCCCGAATTCCCAAATATCAAAATTATTTCCTAATTCCTAATCTCAATTTATCCCAAAAGGTCAAAAGTTAAAATAAAATAAAATAAAATAAAATATAAAAAAAAAAAAGCTAAACCCTAGTTCTTATTTTGATTTGTTCTTGTCTTTTGTTCTAAAAGCTAAAGGCTAATCTTGACATCTTGTCTCCATTTACTGCGTGACTGCTTGTGCAATGCTATTTTCTAGTTCCTAGAAGGTAAGGTCCAATCTTTTTCTAAACTAGTTAATAAATTTTCTTGTAGGTTTATTCCGATTTTGGGATTTATTTTCTGTAACCATTGAATGAAGGAGATTTTTTTTTATTTAGATTTATTTTGATAACTTTTCTTGAGCTTATCCTTTTTGATTGATATTGAATGACAACATATAAAATTTACTCTATTGAAGCTAATAAAATATGCATAATACATAAAGTGCTCCTAAGAGCTTATTCATAAATAAAGATAAAGCAACTCTAAAGTCTAAAGTCTAAACAACATCTTTAAGTTGATTCTACTGCAAATTGCAAAAGTACTATATTATCACTCACAGACGAATGACTCTTCAGTGAAGCAAAGTTTTTTTTTTGTGATTTTATTTTAACAAAGGTTCTTTTAATATAAAAATTTCAGGGTTATGTCAAGTGAGGAACTGGGTAGTGGGCAAGCACTTCCATTTGATCTCAAAGATAAAATTATCAAAAGTTGCAGAAGAACTAATAAGTTTTCATTTTATTTTAATTAAACTTGAAAGGGGTGTGATTCCTCTATTTTATTATGTTTGAAAGGGTGTAATTCCCTTATTTTCTTAAATACATAAGGGATGTGATTCCTCCGGTTTATTATGAATTTAAAAGTGCGTGATTCTCTTAGTTTTATTATGAATTTGTATTTTGATGATGGGAGATATTTGAATTTGTAGGAACATCAAAATGGATAAATTTGTGATCAGGTCAAACATTGGCCAATCAAATTCCAATTGTAGTGTCGGCCTTCTGTTAGTTCGAATATAGCTCCTGAAATCCAAAGAGGGACAATCTTACCCCTCCTTCAAATGTTGATAGTGTTCTTAAGTTAGGATCTCCCAATCCTGATCCCAAAGAAAGAATACCGATTCTTCAGTATGCCCCTAATATCCGAGATGAAGTGAGGAGACATTATATTTCAAAAAGGGGCTTACCAACCGAGTGGTCATGCTTTCCCTAAAATAATTTTTTTGGGGAACAAAATGCGTCAATTTAATCCCGATTGATTTAAGGGTCCATATTCTCAATGGTTGGATTATACCATAAAAGGTGATGTTGCATTCTGTTTGTGTTGTTATTTGTTTAAGAATGAGCTTGAAAGTCGTGGCAATGCGGGGGATGCATTTATAAAAGATGGTTTTAAGTGTAGGAACAAGGGTACGAAAAGACTTAGAATGCATGTCGGGAAAGTAAGTAGTATCCATCACAAATGTTTTAATAGGATGCAAGATTTGATAAATCAAGAACAATCGATTCAATCTTCTTTTCACAAGCAAAGTGAGAAAGCAAAAAGTGATTATCGGATACGCTTAAAAGCCTCGGTTGATGTGGTACTATTTCTCTTAAGAAATGGATTGTCATTTCGAGGTAATAATGAAAGTGAAGATTCCGAATACAAAGGTCTTTTCTTGAACTTTTGAAATTTTATGGGGATAAGCATTCCGATGTGGGAAAGGTAATATTACATAAAGCTCCAAACAATGATATGATGATTTGTCCAACAATTCAAAAGGATATTGTGGATGCTTGTGCTAAAAAAACAATTAAAGCTATTATCAGAGATTTAGATGATGACTTTTTTGGGATATTGGTTGATTGAATTAAGAACGTGGCCTCCAACGACCAGGTGATACTCGTTGGGGTTCGCATTTTAAGACCTTGGAAAATTTGTTGATTATATTTTCTTCGATTGTTAACGTGATTAAAGATATGCAACAAGTTAGTCTTCTTTCTCTTGATAGATTTGCAGCAAAAAATCTTTTGGGTAATATTCAAGAATTTGAATTTGTATTTTTATTGTACTAGATGTTCAAGATGTTGCTTCTTACAAATGAATTGAACAAAGCTTTACAAAAGAAAGATCAAGAAATAGTCAATGCTATGAGGTTGCTTGACCTTGCAAAAATAAGATTACAAACTATGAGAGAAAGTGAATTCGAGTTCTTGATGAATGAAGTTTACTCGTTCTGTGGTAAACATGATATTATGATCCCGAAAATGGATTGTCACGACCCAAAATCCAACTAGTCATGATGGCACCTAACCCAACTCAATAGGTAAGCCAATTATCAACTATCTAATTCCAATAATAATTATTAAAGCAATTTAAGTAAAGAAAAATCTGAATCTTATACATTCCCCAAGAACTGGTAGTACAAATCTTGAGCTTCTAAGAATAGAGTATACAAAGCTAGTATGAAGTAAATACATCATCTGTTTGAAAAGTACATAAACAGAGTTTTATGAATCTAAGGATACCATGAACAAGAGGTAGCAACAACACGTAGGTACATCTTCAAATCCAGCTCCCAACGAACACAGCAACATCAACAGCCAACATCTGCACGCAAGGTGCAGAAGTGTAGTATGAGTACAACCGACTCCATGTACTCAATAACTAACAAACCTAACCTTAGGTTGAAAGTAGTGACGAGCTTGTACCATGGTCAGAGTCCAACTCCAATAACCAATAACAATTCATAACAACATAGAGCAAGTAATAAAAGAAGTAACTCAAAGAATAAATGCTCAGCTAAATCATGACTTTTGAAAATAGTTCTGCTTTTCAAGTGTATCAGTGAAAATCCCAAGTCGTTTACCGAAGTTGCCAAAATATGAATAAGTTGAAAGCAGTAATTTTCCCAAAAATCCTTTCAATAATAAATAAGATGTTTCATTTTCTTTCCAGTTAGCCAGGGTAAAACCAATGCATCACTATGCCCATATATCCACATGTGTGACAAGTCATGAATGACGTGATACCGTACATCATAAGGAAAATACATCTCTATGCTTGTATGTCATGTGTGCATGTCAATGCAATGTATCTCAGAGATAAACTCATGTACTCACACTCTCAGAGTACTCAATCTCACTTTCTCACACATTCCACTCATCATGCTCAATCACTCGGTACTGTATATGGCCAATCCGGCCCAGGGAAGATCCATCCTGGAATATACACATCAACTGATCATCATTCACTCAGTACCGAGTAGGGCCAATCCAGCCCGTGGAAAAGATCCATCTCGAGGTATAAAATGCTTCGGACAAGATCAATGTCCATGGAAGATCCATCCCTCAATAATATCAACCGTGCTCACTAGGGGTGTGTGCAGACTATGGAGGGGCTCCTTCAGCCCAAGCGATATAATCCGCACGGACAACTCACGTGCCATAGTATCAATATCATAATCAATCAGTCCCTCGGCTTCACTCAATCATCAATCTCTCCAGTATCTCTCTCACGGGCTCACAATGTCATGATATTAGTCCGGAAACAATGATATGATGCATCAATAAATAACAATAGAGATTGAGATATGATATGCATATGGATGCATATGACTGAGTATGTAATGCAATGAAAGCAGATAACTCAACAACAGAAATGACCTCAGTGGGTCCCAAACAGAATAAGTATATAGCCTAAACATGGCTTCTAACGTGAATCATAGTTTGATAACTCTAGTACATAGAGATTTCATGATTTCAAATAAGTTCAGGTAATTACACAGTACCACAAAAATAATGGAATCACAGTTCACATGGTGCACGCTCGCATGCCCATCACCTAGCATACACGTCACCTCAACACCAAACACATAACACGTATATTCAGGGTTCATACCCCCATCTCTAAGATTAGAAGAGTTACTTACCTCGAACAAGACGAATCCAATTCCGAGCAAGATCAAAATGCTCCAGAAATCCCATTCTACACGTATCAACTCCTGAACGGCTTGAATCTAGCCACAATAAATTTGATTCAGTCCACATAATTTATAAGAATTAATTCCATATCAAAATACTAATATTTTCCCACAAATTCCGAAATTACACTCCAAAAATTGTCTGTGTGGCTCATGTCTCGGAATTCGACAAAACTCACAAAATCCGACAACCCATCCAATTACAAGTTCAACCATACTAATTTCACTCAATTCCGACTCCAAATTGACGTTCAAAACTCAAAAATTCATTTTTATGAAATTTAGGAATTTCCTTCGATTTCTCTTGAAGATTCGATAATCTTACACTAAAAATGAAGATAAATTCATGAAATATAATCACAAGGGATTCAAGAACACTTACCCCAAGTTGTGTGGAAAAATTACTCTCCACAATCGCCTAAGCCGAGCTCCAAAATGTCCAAAATGAGAAAATCTCGGAAACTCTCATTTTTAACACTGCCCCAGCGACTTCCGCATCTACGGACAAGGGGTTGCACCTGCGACCATCGATTATGTGGCAAAAATGTCACACATGCGCTGCCCGGCTCACCATTTTCCGCTTCTGCGCCCTCTCCTTCTCACCTGCGGCCTTGCAGATGCGGGCAAATTTCTCGCACCTGCAAGCACTGCCCAGTTCAACTCTAGGACACTTCTACGATTGGTTGCGCGCACATGCGGATTCACACCTGCTATCAGACCTCCGAAGGTGCAAGAATACCAAAAGCAGAATTTGCAGCAGTGGTTTTGTCACGACCCAAAATCTCACCCGTCGTGATGGCGCCTATCTCAATACTAGGCAAACTGACAATGTCAATAAACCACCATATCTTTTATGTTTGAAAACATGATATCTAAATTTAGCGGAAGAAAAACTCACAAATACATATATAAACACTCCCAAAACCCGGGGTCACTGAGCACATGAGCATCTAGTATGAATACAAGTCTGGAAAATACGGTCTATAACAATCTAAGACCAAATACATTAAACAAGGAGATAGGGAAAGAGAGACAAGGTCTGCGAAATACAACATCTACCTCTGAATCTCTGGAAAATCAACCGTGCGAGAGAATTAACACCCGCTATGCTCGGGAACACCTGGATCTGTACACGAAGTGCAGGGTGTAGTATGAGTACAACCAACTCAGTAAGTAACAATAATAAATAAAGAACTGAAAGTAGTGACGAGCTTCTCAGCTAAGTCCAAATACAATACTTTCCAATATAAAAGAGTAGGCATGCTCTCAAGTTCAACATTTAAGATTTCACTAAAATTTCATATCAAGTTTGACCGAAACAGAAAATAATATTTTTCCGAAATTCCCCAAATAGTGATATATGACACCTGAAATGCAGCAAATAATGAAATCAATACATCCTCTCAGAGTAATAGTCATTCAGTCCTCACATTCACTCCAACCTCTCATTCACTCCAACCTCACAGTCACTTTTTCCTCACAGTCACTCATTCCTCACAGTCACTCATCACTCGGCACTTGGCACTCGCATTCGACACCTGCACTCACTGGGGTTGTGTACAGACTCCGGAGGGGCTCCTTCAGCCCAAGCGTTATTTCAAGCCAATCATGGCATAAATAAATAAACATGATGTGGCGTGTAGCCCGATCAATAAATATTCTCACAATTAGGCCCTCGGCCCCACTCAATCATCAACCTCTCTAGTCTCTCAGGCTCTCAGAAATCATGATAAGCAGCCAAAAAATAGTGATACGATGCATCAATAATAATAAGAGAGACTGAGGTATGATATAAAATGAATAAACATGACAGAGTGGAAAATTACAATTTGAACATATTATTCAACCACATAAATGACCCCAGTGGGTACCAATAATAACAACATAAGTCTAAACATAATTTTTAATACGAGTCTCAGCTCAATCTTTCCCTATCACGTAGAGAATGTATGGATATAAACAGATAACTCAATTTCACAGTTCCAAGGAATTTGACCAAGTCACAATTCCTAAAGTGCACGCTCACACGCCTGTCACCTAGCATATGTGTCACCTCAAAGCCACTCACATAACACATAATCCGGGGTTTCATACCCTCAGGACCAAATTTAAAACTGTTACTTACCTCAAATCGTGAAATTCTTATTCTGCTAAACCTTTGCCTCGTGAATTGGCCTCCAAACGCCTCAAATCTAGCCATAAATAATTCGTTTAAGTCAATAAAATTTATTGGAATTAATTCCGTGAGAAAATACTAATTTTCCATAAAATTCCAAAATTTAGGTCAAAAATTGTCGTAGGGCCCATGTCTCGGAACCCGACAAAAGTTATAAAATCTGAAAGCCCATTCAACCACGAGTCTAACTATACCAATTTTACCAAAATCCGACCTCAACTCGACCTTCAAATCTTCAATTTAAACCAAGAGGGTTTTCTAAAATTTTCCAACTTAATTCACCCATTAATTGATAAAAACAACCATAGATTCGGGTAATTTAACCAATATTGAGTTGAGAACACTTACCCCATTGTTTCCTCTGAAAATCTCCCAAAAATTGCCTTTTTCCGAGCTCAAATCCGTCAAAAATGGAACCCATTTTCAGAACTTAAACTCTCTGCACAGACATTTGCTCTATGCGATCGCGAACATTCCCACGCGATCACGAAGAACAGTTTGCCACAGCTCAAATTTAAATCTACGCAATCGCGGACCTAACTGCGTGATCGGAAAGCACAAACGCATGATTTCCATTTCTACCCATTTTCTCTAAGCGAACGCGACCTTCTTCACGCGTTCGCGAATAACAAACTCACATAGCTACGCGATCGCGTCCCGCCTCACGCGATCGCGAAGCACAAAATATCATTGCCTCAAATTAACCTTACACGGTCGCGTAGAACAAAAACCTACACTGACCAACTAAGACTACATGATCGCAGATGCATTCCGCGATCGCGTATAAGGAAATCAAATACAGATATCAGAAAATTCCATCAGCTGTTTAAGTCCAAATTTTGATCCGTTAACCATCCGAAACTCACCCGAGCCCCTCGGGACCTCAACCAAACATACCAACAAGTCCTAAAACGTCATACGAACTTAGTCGAACCCTCAAATCACCTCAAACAATGCTAAAATCATGAATTACACCCCAATTCAAGCCTAATGAACTTTGAAATTTCTAATTTCTACAAACGACTACGAAACCTATCAAATAACGTCTGATTGACCTCAAATTTTGCATGCAAGTCATAAATGACATAACAGACCTATTCAAATTTTCAGAATCGGATTTTGACCCTTATATCAAAAAGTCAACCCCCTTGTCAAACTTCCCAAAAATTTGACTTTCGCCATTTCAAGCTTAATTCCACTACGGACCTCCCAAATATTTCCGAACATGCTCCTAAGTCCAAAATCATAAAAAGATCTATTGGAATTATCAGAATTCGAATATGAGGTCGTTTACACATAAGTCCCCATCCGGTCTACTTTTCTAACTTAAATTTTCAATTCTGAGATTAAGTGTCTCATTTCACTCCGAATTCCTTCCAGACCCGAACCAACTAACCCGATAAGTCATAAATCAATTTTAAAGCATAAATTGAGCAGTAAATGGGAAAACAGGGTTATAATATTCAAAACTACCGGCCGGGTCGTTATATTCTCCTTCTCTTAAACAAACGTTTGTCCTCTAACCGGTTTAGAATCTTACTTGGAGTCTCAAATAGGTGTAGATATTTGCTCTGCATCTCCTGCTCAATCTACCAAGTAGCTTCTCCGACTGGCTAGCCTCTCCACTGTACCTTCATTGATGTTATGTTCTTTGACCTCAGCTTTCGATCCTGCCGGTCTAAAATAGCCACCGGCTCCACATCATAAGTCAAACTACCGTCCAGCTGCACTGTACTGAAATCCAGAATATGAGACGGATCCCCGACATACTTTCGGAGCATGGATACATGGAACACTGGATGAACACCTGATGGACTAGGTGGCAAAGCAAGTCCATAAGCCACATCTCCAATTTTCTTAAGTATCTCAAAAGGCCCAATATACCGAGGGCTCAACTTGCCCTTCCTCCCGAACCTCAACACACCCTTCATGGGTGAAATCTTGAGCAGACCCTTCTCCCCAACCATGTAAACAACATCACGAACCTTCCTGTCGGCATAACTCTTCTCTCTAGATTGTGTCGTGCAAAAGCCGTTCCTGAATCACTTTGACCTTCTCTAAAGCATCCTGAACCAAGTCAGTACCCAATAGCCTAGCCTCACCCGGCTCAAACCAACCAACAAGAGACCGACACCATCTCCCATATAATGCCTCATACGGAGCCATCTGAATACTCGACTGGTAGCTGTTATTATAAGCAAACTCCGTGAGTGACAGAAATTGATCCCAAGAACCCCCAAATTCTATGACACAAGCGCATAACATATCCTCCAATATCTGAATAGTGCGCTCGGACTGTCCGTCCGTCTGAGGGTGAAATGCTATACTTAACTAAATTTGTGTGCCCAATTCTCGCTGCACTGCTTTCCAAAAATGTGATGTAAACTGTATGCCCCGATATGATATGATGGACACTGGTACACCGTGTAGGCGAACAATCTCGTGAATATAAATCCCAGCCAACCGCTCCGAAGAATAATTTGTACTAACTGGAATCAAAATGCGCAGATTTGGTCAACTGATCTACTATCACCCAAACAACAAACTTTCTCAAAGTCCATGGGAGTCCAACTATGAAGTCCATGGAAATATGCTCCCACTTTCACTCCGAAATTTCAAGTCTCTGTAGTAATCCGCCCGGTCTCTGATGCTCGTAATTTACCTGTTGACAGTTTAGACACCGAGTTACAAACCCAACTATAGCTTTCTTCATTCGCCTCCACCAATAGTGTTGCCTCAAATCCTGATACTTCTTTGCGGCAACTGAATGAATGGAGTACCGCGAACTGTGAGCTTCCTGGAGAATCAACTCATGCAAACCATCTACATTAGGCACACATAGCCTGCCCTGCATCCGTAATATACCATCATCCCCAATAGTGACCTCATTGGCATCACCGTGTTGAACTGTGTCCTTAAGGACAAGCAGATGGGGATCATCATACTGGCGCTCCCTAATGCGATCATATAAAGAAGACCGAGAAATCACACAAGCCAAAACTCGATTCGGCTCGAAAATATCCAATCTAACAAACTGGTTGGCTGAGGCCTGAACATCCAAGGCTAAAGGCCTCTCTGCTACCGGTAAATATGCTAAGCTTCCCAAACTCTCCACCTTACGACTCAAGGCATCGGCCACCACACTGGCCTTTCCGGGATGATAGAGAATTGTGATATCATAATCCTTAAGCAACTCCAACCACCTTTACTGCCGCAAGTTAAGATCCTTCTGTTTAAACAAATGTTGTAGACTCCGATGATCGGTATATACCTCACACTAGACACCGTACAAGTAAAGGCGTGAACAATAGCTGCTAACTCAAGATCGTGGACTGGATAATTCTTCTCATGTACCTTTAACTGTCTCGACGCATAGGCAATCACCCTACCGTTTTGCATCAGCATTGCGCCGAGACCAATACGCAACGTGTCATAATACACAGTATAAGACTTTGACCCTATAGGCAATACCAATACTGGAGTTGTAGTCAAAGCTGTCTTGAGCTTCTGAAAGCTCTCTTCACATTCATCCGACCACCTGAACGGAGCACCTTTCTAGGTCAATTTAGTCATAGGCGATGCAATAGACGATAAACCCCCCCATGAAGTGATGATAATAACCGGCCAAGCCGAGAAAACTCCGAATCTCAGTAACTGAAGATGGCTTGGGCCAATTCTGAACTGCCTCTATTTTCTTCGAATCCACCTTAATTCCTTCACTCGACACTATATGTCCCAAGAATGCCATCAAACTAAGCCAGAACTCACACTTAGAAAATTTGGCATAAAGTCTCTCCTCTCTCAGCCTCTGTAATACAATACCCAAGTGTTGTGCATGCTCCTCCTGGCTACGTGAATACACTAGGATATCATTAATAAATACCACTACAAATAAATCAAGATATGGCTGGAATACACTATTCATCAAATGCATAAATGTTGCTCGGGCATTGGTTAGCCCAAAAGACATCACAAGAAATTCATAGTGGCCATAACGAGTTCTGAATGCCGTCTTTAGAATATCCGAATCCCAAATTTTCAACTGGTGATACCCAGATCTCAAATCAATCTTGGAGAACACCCTCGCTCCATGAAGCTGGTCAAATAAGTCATCGATACGCGGTAAAGGATATTTATTCTTGATTGTAACTTTGTTCAACTGCATATAATCAATTCACATTCGCATAGTACCAACTTTTATTTTCACAAACAGAACTGGTGCATCCCAAGGTGACTAGGCCTAATAAACACCTTTTCAAGGAGTTCCTGAAGTTGCTCTTTCAATTCTTTTAACTCAGCTGGTGCCATACGATACAGAGGAATAGAAATGGGTTGAGTGCCCTGCACCAAGTCAATACCGAAATCAATAACCCTGTCGGGTGGAATACCCGACAGGTCTATATGAAATACATCTGGAAAGTCTCGTACGACCGGTACTGAATCAATAATAGGAGTATCTACATCAACATCTCTCACAAAGGCCAAATATGACAAACATCCCTTTCCAACCATACATTGAGCCTTCGAATAAGAAATTACCCTGCTAGGCACAAAATCTAGAGAACCTCTCCATTCAACCTTTGGCAACCCCGGCATCGTCAACGTCACAATTTTTGCGTGACAGTCCAGAATAGCATGACATGGAGATAACCAATCCATACCCAGGATTACATCGAAATCAACCATACCGAGTAATAAGAGATCAAGTCTAGTCTCCAGTTTCCTAATAGTTACCACACACGACCGATACACACGGTCCACAGTAATAATATCGCCCACCGGTGCAGATACAAAAACAAGTGAAACTAAGGACTCATGGGGCATATCCAGATAATGAGTAAAATACGAAGACACATATGAATAAGTGGAACCAGGGTCAAATAATATAGAAGCCTCCCTGTGGCACACTGAAACAATACTTGTGATCACTGCATCTGAAGAAACAACATCTGGCCTGGCAGGAAAAGCATAGAATTGGGCCTGATCGCCACCTGATCGGCCTCCCCCTCTTGGGCGACCCCTAGCTGACTGACCCCCACCCCGAGCTGGCTGGGCGGGTGGTGAAGTAACTGGTGCTGAAGTCGTAGTCTGACTCCTCTGGTGAACTGGACCTCCCGAGAGACGAGGACACTATCTCCACATATGCCCGAATTCCCCGCACTCAAAGCAGCTCCCCGGTACTGATGGTGGTGCAGACTGAAACGGGCCCCGAGAACAGGATAACTGCTAGAAGCACCCAGTGCAAATGAACCCTGAACTGAAGGGGCACGAGACGATCTCTGGGGTGGAAGGGTGCTGAGGGATGGCTGACCCTGATGAGAACTGTATGAACCATGGCTAGATGATGAAACACGGTGAGCTGGACGACCCGTCTGAGCGTGTCTGTAAAGACGACCCCTTCCGCGGTAAAACTGACCCCCTGAAAGAACACAGCTGAAATCACCCGAGCTCCCTCTCTCTACGTTCCTGACTACGGACCATCTCTATCTGTCGAGCAATGTCAACTACCTCATTAAACGTAGCAGCCGATACTCTCTCTTGAGTCATAAGTAACCATAACTGATATGTGAGGCCATAAATGAACCTCATAATCCTCTCCCTATCAGTGAGAACCAACAAAACTGCGTGATGAGCCAACTCAGAAAATCTCATCTCGTACTACATCACAGACATGCCATCCTGACATAACTGCTCAAACTGTCTGCGCATCTCCTATCTGCGAGACTGCGGCATGAACTTTTCCAAAAAGAGAACAAAGAATTCCTGGCATGTAAGTAGTACTGCACCAACTGGCTTGTGCCTCTCATAAGCCTCCCACCATCTGAAGGCAGCCCCAGAAAACTGAAAAGTAGTGAACAAGACCCCACTGGTCTCCAGAATACCCGTTGTTCGCAGCATCCGCTGGCACTTATCCAAAAATCCCTAAGCATGCTCTGACTCAGCAGCGCTAAATGATGGAGGTCGAAGCCTCCCAAACCTCTCGAGTCTCCTTTGCTCATCTTCTGCCATAACAGGGAATACCTGGGCTTGAGCAGCTGCAGCCGGCTGGGCTGGTAATGCCCCCGGTATCTGAAGTCCCTGTGCTACCTGGTCTGGAGTACGGGCAACAAGGGTATTAGTACCTCCCCCAGCCTGAGAAGTGGCAAGTGCAGCCTAAGCGAAACCACCTGAGCAAGACCAGTGCAAGCTGTCAATATCTGGGCCAAAGTCTCCTGAAGTCCTGGAATCACAATGGGCACAGCTGGTGCATGAGCTGGAGCATCTGGCGGTACTACAGGTGCTGCTCCAACCCCTGCATGAGCCATAGATCGACCTCTACCTCGGCCCTGGCCTCTACTACGGTCCCCGCCTCTCGCGGACCTAACTGGTGGCACTGGTGGCTGACCGTCTGATCCGGTAGTATGTGTCCTTACCATTTGTGAGAGAATAGATTAACAAAAATTTAGTTTCCGGAATCAACAAATTCGCACGACAGAATACAAGAAAGTGAAATTTTTCTAAGGGGTTAGGCAGCCGCTCGAAGATAAGTACAGACGTCTCCATACCGATCTGCAAGACTCTACTAAACCTGCTCATGACTCATGAGACCTATGTAACCTAGGGCTCTGATACCAACTTGTCACGACCCAAAATCTCACCCGTCGTGATAGCACCTATCTAAATACTAGGAAAGCCAACAATCTCAGTAAACCACCATATCTTTTAAGTTTGAAAATATAATATCTAAATTTAGCGGAAGAAAAACTCACAAATACATATATAAACACTCCCAAAACCCGATGTCACTGAGCACATGAGCATCTAGTATGAATATAAGTCTGGAAAATACGGTCTATAACAATCTAAGACCAATCACATTAAACAAGGAGATAGGGAAAGAGAGACAAGGTCTGCGAAACACGGCAGCTACCTCTGAATCTCCGAAAAATCAACCGTGTGAGAGAATCAACAGCCGCTATGCTTGGGAACACCTGGATCTGCACACGAATTTCAGGGTGTAGTATGAGTACAACCAACTAAGTAAGTAACAATAATAAATAAAGAACTGAAAGTAGTGACGAGCTTCTCAGCTAGATCCAAATACAATACTTTCCAATATAAAAGAGTAGGCATGCTCTCAAGTTCAACATTTAAGATTTCACTGAAATTTCATATCAAGTTTGACCGAAACAGAAAATAATATTTTTCCGAAACTCCCCAAATAATGATATATGACAGCTGAAATGCAGCAAATAATGAAATCAATTCATCCTCTCAGAGTAACAGTCACTCAATCCTCTCATTCACTCCAACCTCGCAGTCACTCTTTCCTCACAATCACTCATCACTCGGCACTCGGCACTCACACTCGGCACCTGCGCTCACTGGGGTTGTGTACAGACTCCGGAGGGGCTCCTTTAGCCCAAGCGCTATTTCAAGCCAATCATGGCATAAATAAATAAACATGATGCGGCATGTAGCCCAATCCATAAATATCCTCACAATTAGGCCCTCGGCCTTACTCAATCATCAACCTCTCCAGTCTCTCGAGCTCTCAGAAATCATGATAAGCAGTCAAAAAATAGTGATATGATGCATCAATAATAATAAGAGAGACTTGGGTATGATATAAAATGAATAAACATGACTGAGTGGAAAATTACAATTTGAACATATTATTCAACTATATAAATGATCCTAGTGGGTACCAATAATAACAACATATGTCTAAACATGATTTTTAATACGAGTCTCAGCTCAATATTTCCCTATCACGCAGAGAATGTATGTATATCAATAGATAACTCAATTTCACAGTTCCAAGGAATTTGACCAAGTCACAATTCCTACAGTGCATGCTCACACGCCCGTCACCTAGCATGTGCGTTACCTCAAAACCACTCACATAACACATAATCCTGGGTTTCATACCCTGAGGACCAAATAAAGAAATCAATGCATCCTCTCAGAGTAGCAGTCACTCAGTCCTCACAGTCACTTTTTCCTCACAGTCACTCTTTTCTCACAGTCACTCATCACTCGACACTTGGCACTCGCACTCAGTAGGTACCTGCGCTCACTGGGGGTGTGCACAGACTCCAGAGGGGCTCCTTCAGCCTAAGTGTTATTTCAAGCCAATCATGGAATAAATAAATAAATATGTTGCGGCGTGCAACCCGATCCATAAATATCCTCACAATTAGGCCCCCGGCCTCACTCAGTCATCAACCTCTCCAGTCTCTCGGGCTCCTAGAAATCATGATAAGCAGCCCAAAAATAGTGAGGTATGATATAAAATGAATAAACATGACTGAGTGAAAAATTACAATTTGAACATATTATTCAACCACATAAATGACCCCCAATGAGTAACAGTAATAACAACATATGTCTAAACATGATTTTTAATACGAGTCTTAGCTTAATTTTTCCCTATCACGTAGAGAATGTACGAATATGAACAGACAACTCAATTTCATAGTTCCAAGGAATTTGACCAAGTCATAATTCCTACGGTGCACGCTCACAAGGTCGTCACCTACTATGTGCGTCACCTCAAAACCACTCACATAACACATAATCCGGGGTTTCATACCCTGAGGACCAAATTTAAAGCTGTTACTTACCTCAAATCGTGAAATTCTTATTCTGCTAAGCCTTTGCCACGTGAATTGGCCTCCAAACGCCTCGAATCTAGCCACAAATAATTCGTTTCAGTCAATAAAATTTATTGGAATTAATTCTGTGAGAAAATACTAATTTTTCATAAAAATCCAAAAATTAGCTCAAACCCACGTCTCGGAACCCGACAAAATTTACAAAATTCGAAAGTTCATTCAACCACGAGTCTAACCATACCAATTTTACCAAAATCCGACCTCAACTCGACTTTCAAATCTTCAATTTAAACCTAGACGGTTTTCTAAATTTTTCTAACTTAATTCACCCATTAACTGATAAAAACAACCATAGATTCAGGTAATTTAACCAATATTGAGTTAAGAATACTTACCCCGTTGTTTCCTCTGAAAATCTCCCAAACATCGCCTCTTCCCGAGCTCAAATCCGTCAAAAATGGAAAATGGGACGAAGTCCTATTTTCAAAACTTAAACTCTCTGCACAGACATTTGCTCTACGCGATCGCGAACATTCCCACGTGATCACGAAGAACAGTTTGCCACAGCCCAAATTTAACTCTACGTGATCGCGAACTTTCCCACGCGATCGCGATGCACAACATCAAAGACATACGTGATCGCAGACCTAACCACACGATCGCGAAGCAAAAACGTGTGATTTCCATTTTTGCCCATTTCCTCTACGCGAACGCGAACTTCTTCACGTGTTCACGAATAACAAACTCACATCGCTACGCGATCGCGTCCCGCCTCACGCGATCGCGAAGCACAAAATATCACTGCCTCAAATTAATCCTACGCGATCGCAGATATCTCCACACAATCGTGTAGAACAAAAACCTCCACTGACCAACCAAGCCTACACGATCGCAGACGCATTCACACGATCGCGTATAAGGAAATCAGATACAGATATCAGAAAATTCCAGCAGTTGTTTAACTCCAAATTTTGATCTGTTCACCATCCGAAACTCACTCGAGCCCCTCAGGACCTTAACCAAATATACCAACAAGTCCTAAAACATCATGCGAACTTAGTCGAACCCTCAAATCACCTCAAACAATGCTAAAACCATGAATTACACCCCAATTCAAGCCTAATGTACTTTGAAATTTCCATTTTCTACAAACGACTCCGAAACCTAACAAATCACGTCCGATTGACCTCAAATTTTGCATGCAGGTCATAAATGACATAACGAACATATTCAAATTTTCAGAATCGGATTTCAACCTCGATATCAAAAAGTTAACCCCCTCAGTCAAACTTTTCAAAAATTCGACTTTCGCCATTTCAAGCTTAATTCCACTATGAACCTCCAAAAACTTTTTCGGATACGTTTCTAAGTCCAAAATTACCATACGGAGCTATTGAAATTATCAGAATTCAAATCCGAGGTCGTTTACATATAAGTTCCCATCTGATCGACTTTTCTAACTTAAATTTTTAATTATGAGACTAAATGTCTCATTTCACTCCGAATTCCTTCCGCACCCAAACCAACTAACCCGATAAGTTATAAATCAACTGTAAAGATTAAATTGAGCAGTAAATGGGAAAAAAGTGTTATAATATTCAAAACGACTGGCTGGATCGTTACAGGTTTTAAGTCCAAATTTGATTAGTTAATCATCCGAAACTCACCCGAGGCCCCCGGGACCTCAACCAAATATACCAACAAGTCCTAAAATATCATATGAACTTAGTCGAGTTTTCAAATCACATCCAACAACACTAAAAACACGAATCGCATATCAAATCAAAATCTATGAACTTTGAAACTTCAACTTCCACAACCGATGTCGAAACCTATCAAATCACGTCCGATTGAACTCAAATTTTGCACACAAGTCACATTTCACATTATGGACCTATTTCAATTTCCATAATCATATTCTGACCCCGATATTAAAAAGTCAACCCCTCGGTCAAACTTTCCAAAAATTCAACTATCGTCATTTCAAGGCTAATTCCACTACGGACCTCCAAATAATTTTCTGGACACGTTCCTAAGTCCAAAATCACCATACGAGCTATTGGAGTCATAAAAATTCAAATCCGAGGTCATTTACACATAAGTCGACATCCGTTCGACTTTACCAACTTAAGCTTTCTATTACGAGACTAGGTGTCTCAATTCATTCCGAAATATCTCTGGACCCGAACTATCTAATCCGATAGGTCATAATACAACTATAAATAACAAATAGAGCAGTAAATGGGGGAACAGAGCTGTAATACTCAAAACGACCGGCCGGATCGTTACATGGATGAAGACTATCCAAGATCGAAATGAAAGAAGTTGGGAGTTTCATATGCACACCAATTTAGTGTGGAAGTATTTTATGCAGTTATTGATTTGCAAATTCATGAGCTAAATAGTCGTTTTGATATAGTGACTAGTGACTTACTCCTTGGTATGGCTTGTTTGAATCCGATTGATTTATTTGCTAATTTTGACAAAGATAGAATAATGAAGTTGGCCGAGTATTATCCAAGTGAGTTTGATGACAACAAGCTTCGAGATCTCAGCTTTCAGCTTGATAGTTTCATTGTCTATGCTCGAAATGCCTCATAGCAAATTATCAACTTGAAAAGGGAATGAAGGATCTTGCTATAGTGATGGCAAAGGCGAAATTGAATCAAACTTGGTGTCATATTTATTTACTTGTGAAGTTGACTTTGATTCTACCTGTTGCTATTGCAAGCGTGGAAAGGGCATTCTCCTCAATGAAGCTCATAAAAAATGATCTACGTAATAACATTAGTGAAGAGTTTTTGAATGGTTGTTTAGTTTGCAATATAGAGCATAGGTATTTACAAATGTAAGTAAAGATGCTATTATTGATCGTTTTCAAAGTATGAAAACTCACCGAGTACAATTGTAAATTGATAATATTTGTTTTTGTGATAATGAAACTAATTATTTTTTTGCTCGCTAAGTTGTTGTGATTGTAAAATTTTATATTATCAAACTAAACGTTAATCTTGAAAGTAATGGTGCACCCATCGTCCCGAATTTCTAGATTCGCCTCTGCCTGGCAAATTCAAGCAATGTAGCTTATAAGAATTTAATCTTTTTATTTTGTTACCAAAGAAAAAAAGAAATACCGGAGATGAGACATTCCAAATAAAACTTATAGCCTTGGCCAATTCCAAAGTAAAAAAAAAATATTTTTTTCAAAATTGAAGTGTTTGGCCAAGCTTTTCCAATGCCAAAAAAATATTTGTTTCAAAATTGAATTATTTGACCAAGTTTTTGGAAGAAAAAAAAATACTTTTGAGTAGAAGCAAAAGCAATTTTGGGAAAGCACAAAAATAGCTTCTCCCCAAAAGCATTTTTTTTAAAGGAATTCTAAGAAAAATATACTTAGAAATACTTTTTAAAATCTTACCAAACATTAATTCTGGCTCTCATCAAAAGTACTTTTGAGAAAAACACTTTTAAAAAACTACTTCTCAAAAGAAGATTTTTTTGAAGATTGGCCAAACATGCTACAGTAAGACCTCTCTATAACATCTTTATATAACAACACTTTACTATAAAAGCCAAGCTTTTCCGAAACCAATTTTTATGTTATGTTATAATATATGTTCTCTGTAACAGCACTTCGCTATAACATCCAAAAATATTCGGAACAAACGAGGCTGTTATAAAGAGGTTTGACTGTATTATATTGACTACTTATTTAATTTCTCCATGGGCAAATAAGTCATTTAAGTTCTTTATCATCATAATTTGTTTTCGTCTGTATATGTTTTTAGCTAGCGTTTAGCCATAGATTCCCAAATTTGTTTTGAAAATTCTGATTTGGGTGAAGTTTGATTTGAAGATGAAAATGTGTTTGGACATGATTTTTCAAAATATATTTCAATTTTTATTTGAAAAAACATAAAACATGATTTATACCCACAAGTTCCAAAAACTATCACAAATACCCAATAGTACCAAACAAACAAACTTGCTATCTTGTATATACATAACCTTCGTTACTGAGATTACACATAGGAAGTCATTACTCATATTACACATAGGAAGTCATTACTCAGATTACAATCATGCCTACACCACAACGTACAACTAAAATAATTAGCATCAGCGTTTCATGCATTAGAGTACAACATAACAAAATAAAAATAACAGTTAGCTCAATTTTTCTTTAAGTCGTTAAACCATTCGACTTGATTTTTTTCGGTCATATGAACGAATATCTTGCGAAAGTTGGGGTTAAGCAAGAAAGGCACTGCTGGTGAAAATTTTTCGCCAGCTAAACCATGTTTTTGCAAGACAAATTGCAAGTGGGTAGTCATAGCTTCCTTAGAGTAGATATCAATCTCAATTTCTTTCGAGAGCAGATACAAAGAAAGAAGCAGGAACAAGAGCAGAAATTGAGGTGATTATTTAAATGTAGGCTCTTTTATAAACTATAAAAGTTTGGGGTAATATTTAAAAAATTTAAAAAATGTAATGGTCATGTTTTGGCCCAAAATCAGCAATTGAGGTGATTTTGGGATTTGAGATTTGGAATTTGGGATCTTATCAAAATGTGAGCAAAATCTATGGCCAAACATGTGTTTGCCAAATAAATTCTAAATTTATTTTGGCAAAACTCATGGCCAAACGGTCCTTTACTTTTTAGGTTTTCAGGGTTTAACTGTAACTTTGTAATAGTTCAGGGGCTAAAAATTTGTAGAAAATATATAAGTATTCCATCGGAGAAACCAGAATATACTATTTTACCAATTTGCCTCAAAACCGCCATTTCAACGGACCGACTGTAACAAGCAAAGTGAAAACAGAAACTCTCAAGAGCTCATATTTTCGGATACAATAAGCAGATTGAACCCTCTCGCAAAATGGGTCACGGACATGGTATATTGCATTCAAATAACTCTTTTACATCATTAACGAAAAAAAAAGATCCCGAAAAATCAGTAAACGTTTTTGGAAAACAGTTTGATGAAATATTATTGAATGAATTCAGGCGATAAAGGTCGACCCAGCAAAAAGATCAAGTTTTCTTCTAAGGTTATTCAGTTTCCCAGCTAGTTTCATGCGTTTTATTGTATAAATAAAGATTGTATTTTTATTACTTTTTAAATTTTTTTTTGATGATGAAGGAGGATTATCGGTCTTCAGCTGCCGATGATGATCAGTACTACCCAGAAGAAGGCGGTGATGATTTTCAAGATGGTATTACTCTACATTTATTAATAGAGGTGGATCCACAATATAAACTTACTAGACTATATATGTGTAAAGAACATATAAAGAATCATTTAAAAAATATGAGTTTGTGTTCTATGCACTTACTGTGCAAAAAGTGGTAATTACGTGTAAATCTCTTATAAAGTGTTAATTGGTAATTTGATAGAAATGGTAACTAACCTGGTATTACAGTTTAAATTCTCTAATAGTGTTAAAAATCATTACACTATATAACTTAAATCCAAAATAATTATGTATATTTTAAGAGCTGCACCCATTGCCTTTAAATGCTGAACATGCTTTTGCGATGCGTTATAGTGTTACACTCAGTGATGCTTTAATAAGGTAAATTTATGTCATGTTTCAACTCAATTGATGTGGAAATATTGAATGACTTTGTTATATTTAGGCGAGAGGGAAGGGAAGAAGATGGATTTCACTAAACTGGAACTCAAACCCGATCACGCCAATCGCCCATTGTGGGCTTGTGCTGATGGAAGAATTTTCCTTGAAACCTTCTCTCCGTTATATAAACAAGCCTATGATTTTCTCATTGCCATTGCTGAGCCTGTTTGCAGGTACCTTTTGTGTGGTCGATGATATACACTCTACATTTTTGTTTGTTTGTGGATGTTTGGAGAGGATTAACGGAATTGCTTTTATTTTTGTAGGCCGGAGTCGATGCATGAGTACAACTTGACGCCTCACTCGTTGTATGCAGCTGTGTCAGTTGGTCTTGAGACAGAAACTATAATAGCTGTTTTGAACAAATTGTCAAAGACCAAGCTTCCCAAGGAGATGATTGATTTTATTCATGCTTCTACTGCTAATTATGGGAAAGTGAAGCTCGTACTTAAGAAGAATCGGTATTTTGTAGAATCTCCATTTCCAGAGGCAAGATAATTAGCTATAGTAACAATGATTTTATTTGAGATATCTTCTTGAACTTTAAGATTCACTGCGGATTGCTAATAATTAATTGATTCATTTGATGTGATTATTTCTAGGTGTTGAAAAGATTGCTCAGCGATGAAGCCATTGCAAAAGCTAGAATTTCGTCTGAGGTCTGTGTTCAATGTGATTGAGTTGCTTGTTTTGTTGTCTGTAATGGTTATCAAACCCAGTAACTTCATTTTGATGCTTTGTTTTCTGTTACAAGTAGATACTACTAAGAGAAAATTAATCTTTTTTGGTTATCTCTGAAATAGGGGATGCATGTAAGGGATGGGTTTACTGTAAGCAAATCCGTGAATGAAATTGAAGGTAGACATGATGAGTTGATAAATGAAGCAGATTTGGCAGCTGCAGCTGAAGAAAAAGAAACTCACGCATTTGAAATAGACCCTGCTCAGGTAATAATTAATGCTTTGTGGCAAGATGGTCTCGTTTTACACTCTTTTGGCAGAGGTGGGGGTTTGTGGTGTCGTATGCTGCATTGAAATAAGTTGCAGCATTTATGAAACAAATAACCACTGATTATATTCGCATCAGTTCTCCAAATTCACTTGGTCTTTGAATTCTTTAGGTTTCCAGATTTCTTATGGCATTTAAATTTCTTATATCAAATAAACCTATCCAGATGTAAGCACCGCTGTCCTTTCACCTATTAAGGATGATGATTCGCTTGTCTCGTTTTTGCTGTACCCTTTACTTAGTATGTGGCTGTTAACTGTTAGATATGAGCTGAGTCGACACCAGTTCTTATACTGTTAGATATTGATTCTCTAGCAATATGAATTAGTGGTGGTTTGACTAGGCAATTGGTTAAAGTAAATCTAGGACCAAACTCTAATGCAACAGTTCATTTCACTATTTATTAGTAACATTTACTTGAAGACCTCCTAATAGAGAAATGTGGCATATGCCTTAACTGTGCTCATTTTTGCATTGTGTTTTCCACTCGGACATTTGTGCTTCAGTATCATCCAAGTATCTTCTTAGGGAGCTACAATTGCCCAATGGATTTGCTGTATCTCGTTGTGTGGAGACTTATCTTCCTGGTGAAAGGAACATCTTTGTGCGTGAATACACTTCAACTTTACTTAGAAATTGACTGTTTACCTATTTGTATACGGACAGGTTGAAAATGTGAA
Organism: Nicotiana tomentosiformis; assembly: GCF_000390325.3. NCBI lineage: Eukaryota > Viridiplantae > Streptophyta > Magnoliopsida > Solanales > Solanaceae > Nicotiana > Nicotiana tomentosiformis. The sequence goes on from NC_090819.1 coordinate 136,393,384, forward strand.
GCAGCGGTGTCTGCCAAATGCTTTGAATTATCCCATGATGGAGGAGTATGACTTCAGGAATGATACAGTGAGTTGCTTCTCCCTTTTTTTGGCATCTGTGTGGAGCAGTGGATAGTGAGTAATTTATCTGAGGGAGAATCGTTCCTACTGTAAAAATAGGAATCACACCCCCTTAGTTGAATAATGAGTAGTTTTGGCTGAAGGAACCATTTTGTTTTGGCATACGTGTAACAACATTAGATCACATTGTGTCTCTCACAATTGCTCTGATACCATGTGAGAAGGCACGGGAGAAAATATGTTATTGATATATTGAATGAATGAATAATACTACACAAGAGGTCCTTATTTATAGCTATACTATACAAGGACATACTACTCCTCTACCAATGTGGGACAATACTACACTATATACATGCTGTAAATTAACACTCCCCCTCAAGCCGGTGCATACAAATCATATGTACCGAGCTTGTTACATATATAACTAATACGAGGACCAGTGAGAGACTTGGTGAAGATATCTGCAAGTTGATCATTTGACCTCACAAACTTTGTAGCAATCTCTCCTGAAAGTATCTTTTCTCTGACGAAGTGACAATCAATCTCAATGTGTTTAGTTCTCTCGTGGAACACCGGATTTGATGCAATATGAATGGCAGCTTGATTATCGCACACAAGTTCCATCCGACTGATTTCACCAAATTTCAACTCCTTGAGCAATTGTTTGGTCCAGACTAGCTCACATGTTGCCATAGCCATTGCTCGATATTCTGCTTCTGCACTAGACCGAGCAACTACATTCTGTTTCTTGCTCTTCCAGGACACCAAATTTCCTCCTACTAAAACACAATATCCAGACGTAGAACGTCTATCAGAAGGTGATCCTGCCCAATCAGCATCTGAGTATCCAATGATCTGCTCATGACCTCGATCCTCAAAGAGTAACCCTTTGCCTGGAGCCGATTTTATATATCAAATAATGCGGACAACTGCATCCCAATGACTATCACAGGGAGAATTCATAAACTGACTTACCACACTCACAGGATAGGAAATGTCGGGTCTAGTCACTGTGAGATAATTTAATTTTCCAACCAACCGCCTATAGCTTGCAGGATCGCTAAGCGGCTCCCCCTGTCCTGACATAAGTTTAGAATTCGGATCCATCGGAGTGTCAACAGGTCTGCAACCTATCATCCCCGTCTCCTCAAGAATGTCTAAAGCATATTTTCTTTGAGAAATAACAATACCTGAGCTAGACTGAGCAACCTCAATACCCAGAAAGTACTTCAATCTGCCTAGATCCTTAGTTTGGAAGTGCTGGAAGAGATGCTGTTTCAGGTTGGTAATACCATCCTGATCATTGCCAGTAATAACAATATCATCAACATAGACTACCAGATAAATACAGAGACTTGAAGCAGAGTGCCGATAAAACACAGAGTGATCAGCTTCACTACGAATCATGCCAAACTCCTGGATAACCGTGCTGAACTTACCAAACCAGGCTCGAGGAGACTGCTTTAGACCATAAAGTGACCGACGCAAGTGACATACAAGGCCACGAGACTCCCCCTGAGCAACAAAACTAGGTGGTTGCTCCATATAAACCTCATCCTCAAGATCACCGTGAAGAAAGGCATTTTTAATGTCCAGCTGATAGAGGGGCCAATGACGAACCGCAACCATGGATAGAAAAAGGCGGACTGAAGCCACTTTAGCCACGGGAGAGAAGGTATCACTGTAATCGAGCCCAAATATCTGAGTATATCCTTTGGCAACAAGACGGGCCTTAAGTCGATCAATCTGTCCATCGGGACCAACTTTGACTGCATAAACCCAACGACAACCAACAGTAGATTTACCTGAGGGAAGAGGAACAAGCTCCCAAGTACCACTTGTATGTAAAGCAGACATCTCGTCACTCATAGCCTGGCGCCATCCTGGATGAGACAACGCTTCACCTGTAGACTTAGGGATGGAAACTGAGGACAAAGAAGATATAAAAGCATAATAGGGAGATGACAGACGATGATAGCTCAAACCGACATAATGAGGATTAGGGTTAAGTGTGGTCCTTATACCTTTCCGAAGTGCAATCGGTGTACTAGGAGCAGGGTCCGCAGCAGGAGCAGGGTCAGGTGCAGGACGAGAACCAGTTGGGCCTGATGGAGGACGCAAACGACGATGATAAGTCAAGAGTGGTGTTCCTGTGGCCGGGGAACTAGGGGGAACAACACTAGACTCCTCAACGGTTGGTATGGATGAAAACTCTGTGGTCGAAGGTGGAGGAGGAGCTATAGTAAACTCCTCAAAGGTCGGTATAGGTAAGACCTCAGATATATCATGGTGGTCAGCAGAGGTAAAGAAAGGTTTAGACTCAAAAAATGTGACGTCAGCTGACATAAGGTACCTACGAAGATCTGGAGAATAACGACGATATCCCTTCTGAACACGAGAATAACCAAGGAAGACACACTTGAGAGCACGGGGAGCTAACTTATCTTTCCCAGGGGCTAAGTTATGAACAAAACATGTGCTCCCAAAAACACGAGGTGGAAGAGAGTATAAGGGTGACTGGGAAAACAATACTGAATGCGGAATCTGATTCTTGATGGGAGATGAAGGCATCCGATTAATCAAATAACAAGCTGTGAGAACTGCATCGCCCCAAAAATGCAACGGAACACGAGATTCAATTAGAAGTGTGCGAGCAGTCTCAATAAGGTGCCTATTCTTTCTCTCAGCAACCCCATTTTGCTGAGGGGTATAAGGACAAGATGTCTGATGAATAATTCCCTGAGAAGTCATAAATTGCTGAAATTGAGAAGATAAATATTCTAAGGCATTATCACTGCGAAAAATGCGAATAGAAACACCAAATTGGTTTTTGATTTCAGCACAGAAACTCTGGAATATAGAAAATAACTCAGAACGATCTTTCATTAAGAAAAGCCAAGTACATCTTGAATAATCATCAATGAAACTGACAAAGTAACGAAATCCCAAGGATGAACTGACTCTACTAGGACCCCATATATCAGAATGAACTAAGGAGAAGACAGACTCTGCATGACTCTCAACACTACGCGAAAAGGAGGCTCGGGTATGTTTCCCAAGTTGACACGACTCACAATCTAATGTAGACAAACTAGATAAACTAGGCACCATCTTCTGAAGTTTGGATAAACTCGGATGTCCTAAACGTCTGTGGATTAGATCTGGAGGATCTGTAACTAGACATGTTGTAGAAGGACTGAGTGAGTTAAGGTAGTAAAGGCCTTCTGATTCACGTCCTGTACCAATTGTCTGTCCCGTACTGCGGTCCTGCATAATAAAAGAATCGTCAATAAAGTATATACCACAATGGAGGGCACGAGTCAAACGACTAACAGATGCAAGACTAAAAGGACAGCCAGGGACATAAAGAACGGAATCTAGGGTGATAGAAGACAAGGGATTAGCTTGTCCAACTCCTTTTGCCTTAGTTTGACATCCATTGGCTAAAGTAACAGTGGGAAGAGACTGTGAATATACAATATTTGACAAAAGTGATATATTACCAGAGATGTGATCAGAAGCGCCGGAGTCCATGACCCATGGGCCAAGAGTGCTAGACGGGGAAACACAAGCAAAAGAATTACCAGAAACAGAAGTATCAGTCTGAGCAACTGAGGCTACTTGTGGAGATGTCTGCTTACTTGCTCGATACTGAAGGAGCTCATTATATTCTTCTTTAGATAAAGAAAATCCTTGGTTACCTGGAGTCTCGGTTCTGAGCAATGTAAGCATTTTTGGGTGGACGACCATGTAAGGAATAACACATTTCACGAGTGTGTCCAAGTTTGTGACAATAAGAACACTTGGGTCTAGATCTTCCAAAACGACCTCCTCCTCGTCTATGCTCCATAGTTTGAGATGCCCGAACATCCATTGTCTGGGATGCAAGAACAGAGGAATCAAGTATCTGTGATGAGCTCACTGGTGGACTTGGTGCTGCAGCAAGGCGGAGTAATCGAGAGAATAATTCATCAACTGTCGGGACAGACGGACTAGCCAAAATCTGGTCGCGTACTGAATCAAGATCATTAGGAAGTCCAGCGAGGGTAAGAACGAGAAACATCTTCTGTCGCTGCTCTTGTTGTTTTTCCACACTAGCCGAAACTGGCATCAACTTCTCAAATTCCTCCATGACTGCCTGTACTTGACCCAAGTAAGTAGACATATCCAATTCCTGCTTCTTTAAGTTTGTCATCCGTGATATCACATCATAGAAGCGAGATATGTCATTAGTGTATAAGGTGCGTGCCTTTGCCCAAACCAAATAACATGTCTGGAATGGACGAAACAAGGGCATCAACTTGGAATCAATAGATCGCCACAAGATGCTACATAACTGAGCATCGATTTTTGCCCAAAGTGCTATTGTCTTTTCATCTCCATCGCTAGACTGTTTGATTAGATGATCTTGAACACCTTGACCTCTACACCATAACTCGACAGATTAAGCCCAAGCTAAGTAGTTTGAACCTCCCATTAAAGGTTCCGAGGTAATAATAGCACTAGAGTTTCCAAAACTCATGTTTCTAGACCCAAAAGCATCAAATCCCAAAGACATTGTTGCAAATTATTACCAAATAGGAGAAAGAATCAACTGTAATCCACTAAAACAGTGTACGGAAACACAGAAACAGAATACTGAAATACTGTTGCTGCCGGAATCTACTGTAGCTGTCGGAATAGTACTGTAGCTACCGGAAAAAACTCAAAAGTTGTCGGAATGAAATGAAAACAGTAGGGGTAGGATCGGAATTACCAGGCGACCCAACTGTTCTGAAGGAAGATTTAAAAAAAATGGCCGGAAGTGGTCGTACGCGCCGGCGCGTGAGCTTCTGGTGGTGCGTGGAGGCGCGTGAGGCTGCTTCTGCCGGAGTTGTTCGGGTTTGGTCGCCGGACAGTGACGACTCTTGTGGTAGTGTTGGATTTTGCACAACACTGACAGAAATGAAGCAGATAGAAAACAACCTTAAAAAATACTGATTTCTCTTTCCCGGAATCGCTGGAATTTATGCACAGCGATAAGTCTCTCACAATTGCTCTGATACCATGTGAGAAGGCACGGGAGAAAATATATTATTGATATTGGATGAATAATTAATACTACACAAGAGGTCCTTATTTATAGCTATACTATACAAGGACATTCTACTCCTCTACCAATGTGGGACAATACTACACTATATACATGCTGTAAATTAACAATTCATAGGAGTACTAATATGCCTAGAAGAATAAGAAAGCAGTAATTAAAATATCAACAGAAACTTCTGTTTTTCAACTAGACAAGGAACTTGCATTGATGGAAGGATCGTGGTTGATAAAAAGGACCTGGTATTTTGGCTAAAATTGAACTTGGTGGGAGGGGCCCTCTAGAGGGATTCCACCTTCAGCATTCAATATGTATATGCTGTCGACATGGTCTGTTTGACACAATTTATAAGATGCTTTTCGTTTGGGCACGTTCCCAATTGTTTGACACGATTCTAGTTGTTTTTTTCCCCCGAAAATAGTCTCTCTACCTTCACAAGGGGTAAGGACTGCGTATATACTACCCTCCCCAGACCCCACTCGTTGTTGTTGATGACGATGATTCTAGTTTTATTCAACTTTCAAGAATTTAAATTCACAGGTGAAATGAATAAGTTGCTTGAGGGTAGTAACTAAAATGGTGTGTGACTAGTATTTTCTCCATGTGATTAGAGAGCCATTTTTGTGATCCATATAGGCCAATCAAACATTTGGTCTTGAGTATGAGAAGTTTGAGTAAAAATTATCTTGCATCAATGTTTTGGTGTTTGAGGGTGTGATTTGTTGGTTCCACCAATGGCTAAGTAATTCTGCTTAATACCTACTTAACACTGCAGGTTAATCCTGATCTTGACATGGAGTTGAAGCCTCAAGCACAGCCACGGCCTTATCAAGAGAAGAGTCTTAGTAAGATGTTTGGAAATGGTAAGGATGTGGAAACCAAATTTTACCAAGCAAAGGACTTAGTTTTTACACGTGGTGCTTCCTTCTTGTTTTGTTCTCTATTTGAACGTCGGCTGTCATAGTCAGTGGATTTTTTGATAAGAATGTCATAGTCAATGAATTTTGTTTTGCTAAAACTTTTTATGTGCTCTTCTGTATTTTTACTGTTAACTTAGTGTAGTTATTATGCTTGTGTGTATTTGTTATCCTTTTGGGTTTCGTCCTTTTCAATAATTAATTACTTAGGTTGATTGCTCAAAATAGGTAGTGATTTTAAGTTGATAAAAGATAGAAGGTTGGGGTTGGAATGATGTAATTTTATATTGTAATATACTTTTCAGGGTTATCAGCTCAATCCTGCTGGTATCAGACACTAGATAAATAGTTTCTATGTTTAGCAGCAGATTGACGGGGAATTTCCAATGATTATTACATTTGTGTGCAGAGTTAGTAGATATAAACATTTCTCGCAAAGCATCTAGGACGTCAGGAATATGTTAGTGCAAAGTTGTTGTGTTAATCCCAATTACGTACCGCTTCAAGGTGTCAAAAATGAAAAATATACGGATCAGGATAAATTGTCGCAATGGAGTACTGGTCAAATCAAGACAGAAATATTTGAGCTTTGAGAGGCCTTGATTCGTTGAGGGTTTATTTTAGTTGTTTCTTGCTGGTCAAATTGGTTATTGCATAAAACAACAAAAGGGGTGCAAAGTTTATTTTGTTCACTTCACTGACACAAAGAAGTTTCAGCGAAAGGGTTGCTCCAACCTCAAGTAGAAAGCAGTTTGATGTGAGAAGTGACTCTTCATTAAAACAATTGGTTTGGCGTTTTGGATGAATTCTTGTTTCAATCTGATTCCTTGACCAATATTCTAATGTGGAGTTAAATGTTTTCTAAAACTCCAGCCAGCCCCCATTTTGAGCTATAGGTCTGTCCCGGAATTCCTAGTTTTTCTACGGCCAATTATAGGCTAGTGCTAACCAATTTGTCGTACATCAACTTCAGTGATATCTACTTTCACGCACAAGCACACACGGAAATATAGTGAGTGGGATAATTTAGGAGTGAAGATGTAGTTGTTAAAAGGGCAAAAGATGGATTCTGGGGGATGATTGATTATTGCCACAGTATATTGGAGTCTTCAGCTTCACACAGTGAGAAACACAGTCATGCCACAGTTATGATAAAAGAATGCTCAATAGAAAGGTATAAAGATGTGAGAAAGCTGCATCCTTGTGCTTGCAAAGATGGTATCGTTTCGTTCGAGTGTGTGCATTGTTATAATAGGGAGAATTAAGGTGTCATTTTCATTTGTTTAGCGTACTACTGTTAGTTTTACAGTAGAACTTCATTTAACAAAAAGTTACAAACAGAAGGGAAAACATTGTGTAGATATTCTTAGCACAGGGTCCATTGCCCTTGTCGCTTTCTTGCTATTTTTGTTTGGCATGTGTTTCCTGAGGGGGAGATGGCTGGGTAGTAAGTGGTAATGAAAGTTGGACATCTTTCTTGATATTGGTTTTTCCAATGGAACCATATCTAAATTTCTGTGATGAGAGGGATTTTAAGATGTTCATAATTTTTGGGTGTTCCAAGAATTACATGTAATCCAATTGCCTCATTGGTTAAATTTATGTTAAATGCTTCAGGAAGAGCAAGATCTGGTATTATTGTGCTACCTTGTGGTGCTGGAAAGTCTTTAGTAGGTGTCTCTGCAGCAAGCAGAATAAAAAAGAGCTGCCTTTGTTTAGCAACAAATGCTGTGTCTGTGGATCAATGGGCTTTCCAGTTTAAGTTGTGGTCTACTATCCGAGAAGAGCATATATGTCGTTTCACTTCTGACAGCAAAGAAAGATTCCGTGGAAATGCTGGTGTGGTGGTGACAACATATAACATGGTTGCTTTTGGTGGCAAGCGTTCTGAAGAATCTGAGAAGATCATTGAAGAAATAAGAAATAGAGAGTGGGGTTTGCTCCTCATGGACGAGGTAAATGCTTTGTCTTGCAATGTTTCAAGTTTTGCCATCCAAATATGCATCTAATATATGAGTCATGCTTTGCGCACATATGGAAACAAATTAAGCATGTTGCAAACGATGGACAGGTGTAAAAAATTTAGTGCCTTACGTATGTCTTTTGAGGTCGATGTAAAACAATCATTTATTTTGAAAGCTATCCTTATTATCATATCTGTCTGTGTCGTGGTTTATGGAAAAACATATACTGTGTGGGGGGTGGGGGTGGGGGTGGGGTGGTATATTCACAGAAGTGATTAACAATTTAGTATTTGTTGGTTTAGTTTCCCATTTCCGTGTCACTCTTGTACTCAGTTCTTACCTATAAGTAATAGACAATATTGTCTCACTGTTTTCTTTTTATTGGAATTAAATAGTAATTGCTGATATGTCAAAACTGTTTTATTCTAATGTGATATATCTACATTTATTTGAATGTTCCAGATATATATTCTCACTCTGTTATATTTGAATGTTCATGCTATGTTTAACACAAGAATGTTTTTAAAAAAAAAAAATCTGGGTCAGTACAAGTATCTTGTGGGAAATGCATGTCACCAAATTGTTTAACAAATTTTCCTTTAACTGTGGATAGATATTAAAGGTAAAATTTGAATTTATATTGGCATACATATAGGTGTTTGATTCTTGGTATTAATGTAGGTGCACGTGGTACCTGCACATATGTTTCGAAAGGTCATTAGTATCACAAAATCACACTGCAAACTTGGGCTTACGGGTACGTATTTCAAAAGAGAGTTCTTGCAAATTGCAATGATAACTTTCTTTGGTATCTCACAAAATCTAATGAACTTATTGGCTTACTTAACAGCTACGCTTGTCAGAGAAGACGAGAGAATTACAGATTTGAACTTTCTTATTGGTCCAAAGTTGTATGAAGCAAATTGGTTGGATTTAGTGAAAGGAGGATTTATTGCAAATGTGCAATGTGCTGAGGTGTGGTGTCCAATGACTAAGGAGTTCTTTGCTGAATATCTGAAAAAAGAAAATTCAAAGAAGCGGCAAGTATGTTTTTTTTTTGAAACTGTTCCATGCTTAATGCTTAGAATGCAATGTTTGATGACTTTACATATGACTCTTATTTTATTTATATTCATTTATCTCATTGACGAGCACAGTTTGGACCTTAGAACATAGTAGATTTTGGCTTTTGTTCTTGTGACAGGTCTGTTAAAATGGATATCAACTTGCAGGACAGTGTAATGAGAGATCTTACAGCTGAAAAAACATCATAATTTCACTATTTATGTGATTGAGTGCAAATCTGTGAAGTATGACGAATTAGTCCTGACAGAATGACATTGTTCTGTCAAAAATTCTTTGAATAAAAACAATGAAATGACCTCGACTGGCAGGAACCTAAAAGATGAATGAGTACCAAAATTTTCTTCTTGTTCTATCCTCTCCTGACTTCTTGTATTGCCCATATTGTTAGAACCCAAATTTGTCGGTTTCTATTTCTGTTTTTCGTAGTTAGGTGAATTATATGAGAGATTTCAGTGTTGTACTCCAAAGAGACAAGTCTCCTGAGTTACATTAGAGATTGAATGGCTGCTCTGTGGGGACAAGTGTCAGAAGTAATAGATTCGAACCAGGTAACTGCCGTAATTACTCACCAGCATTTTTTCCCATTTGGTAAAGCCCACCCTCAAAACCCCCCTGCTCAGGAGGCAACTATGATCCTTTTCCAGTTTGCTCCTGTGATGACTTGAACTACCAACGTCTTGATTTGAAATCCGAGTGTAATGGGACTTGCAATTTCCAGCTACTAATATGTTCCATACGTGGATATTGTGATATGATGGTTTTATCATTCATAATTTCTCTTTTGTAAATTCATGTTTGTTTGACTTCTATAAGACAATTTTTCAGTAATATTCTTGAGTTCACCCCATTCCTTTTGGCATATTGTTACTATTCTTTCTTTAACTCTTATAACCATGTGATGTTCCAGGCACTTTATGTGATGAACCCAAACAAGTTCAGGGCTTGCGAGTTTCTTATCCGTTTTCATGAGCAGCAGCGTGGGGACAAGATAATTGTATTTGCGGACAATCTTTTTGCACTTACCGAGTATGCGATGAAGCTTCGCAAACCTATGATCTATGGTGCTACCAGGTTTACACAAGATGTTATATCAAAGATTTATTGTTTTGCTATTTTAGATGCCTTTTTGTTGTTTTGTCATTTAAGATGTCTTAATGGGCAATTTATCTTGTTATGCAGCCATGTTGAAAGAACAAAAATTCTTGAGGCATTTAAAACAAGCAAGGAAGTTAACACCGTATTCCTATCCAAGGTATTGTATTCAAGCAGATTTTTATATCACCAGTTGTGCCAGAGTGTCAAAATTATTTGTGACTACTTGATTTGATGATAATGGCTTGATTATGGAGTTGGGACCAAATATTGCTCGCGGTCTTTCTTACACACGCACGCATGCGTGCGTGCGTGTGCATATATATGTTATATGCATGTCTGTGTGTGTATTCTTCAAGATCTGTAGACGTTTGCATCTGTACTTGTGCAGAACCATGAATCTCAAATTTGTAATGCCATATTTCATTTGCATTTTGTTTGTTTTCAGTTAAAAACATAATCTCTTGCGACCTATTCATAAGTGTTATATTCGAAGTTATTCTTAACCTTCTAACAAAAAATGTTACATTCCAAGTTCTTCTTTTCCGAATATGATGTGATTTCTGCTTTTATTTACAGGTCGGTGATAACTCCATTGATATTCCTGAGGCGAATGTTATAATACAAATTTCGTCACATGCTGGTTCAAGACGACAAGAAGCTCAACGTCTAGGGCGTATTCTCAGGGCCAAGGTTTGTCTGTTTTCTCGTTCAGAATTGCCTCTTTTGATTCTTATTTCAAATGCTAAAAGTATGATATCTGATAAAATCTTTCTAGTGAGTCATGCTCCAGGTAAATCCTTTGTACAAATAACAAGGTTATCATTGCGTTCCCTATGTATTTGACCAAAAGATGGTAGTCGTCTTCATGGTTTTCACAGGATTTTTCATAAGCGATGTCGACATTAAAGAAGTGAACAATTGAAAAAATACAGTAACGACATCATATTATTTATTATCACCTTACTTTTTACGAGGGGGCCCCTTCTACCTCGGCGACTGATGTTTCCAATCAACCATTCTTTAATTCATTGTTCGGTTGACAGGGGCGCCATCAAGATAGGGTGGCAGGAGGTAAAGAGGAGTATAATGCGTTCTTTTACTCCCTCGTGTCAACAGATACCCAGGTGCAGAATCCTTTCCTGTTTGCTAGTTTCTGTTGATGTATGATATCTTCTTATACTCTATTTGGTGATGACAATTTTTGTAGTATGACCTTATTTGCAATGTTCAAATGCAGGAAATGTACTACTCAACCAAAAGGCAGCAATTCTTGATTGATCAAGGTTATAGCTTTAAGGTATTGCCTCTTGGCAAAGCCATTGATAGCATACATGTTGTTCTACCTTTTCATCTGGATACAGTGATCGTTCGTAGTGGCTCTTCTGACCTGTTCTTGTATTAGGTGATCACAAGCTTGCCACCTCCTGATTCTGGGCCTGAGTTAAGCTATCACCGTCTTGATGACCAGCTTCAACTTCTTGGAAAGGTTCTTCTACTTTCTTTTTTTCTGTACATCAAGTAAAGAGTTTTTTCTTTCCGTAATTTATTTTAAGATGTTAACCAACTTATGTGCTCTTTACCTTCACCTATAGGTACTGAATGCTGGTGATGATGCAGTCGGTTTGGAGCAGCTAGACGAAGATGCAGATGATATAGCTCTTCAAAAAGCCCGTCGCTACGTGGGTTCTATGAGTGCAATGTCAGGAGCTAAAGGGATGGTTTATATGGAGTACAAGTATGGTTACTATTCAAACCTTGCAGATTCTTCTTTCAATATACCAAATGAACCTCTTGGCATTTTCCACTGGAATGGACGCTTTATTTACATGTTTTTTGCATATTGGTTTGTGGGAAAGATTTGCTACAAATGCAAATTATTAAATACAAATTTCCGTATAGAAAGTGAAATTCTTTTGACACTACCTGTATGTCCAATGCAGTACTGGAAAGAAGCAGGGAGGCCTTATTAAAAGCAAGCCTAAAGATCCAGCCAAGAGGCATCAGTTATTCAAAAAACGCTTTGGTTGATTCATCCACGAGGTTTTCGGATATACTTTCTCCATTTACTTGTTATCTATTTGTGTACCAGTTCACCAAGTAACCAGGCAACTGCTTGTTTAGTACTTGGGAAGAAGGGTAGGTACATGAGACATGGATATGAATGTAACAAACATACAAATATTTATAAAATTAAATTCAAAAACCACTTCTTGTTTGGTTATTTCTTAGATTCTGCTTTTGACTCTAGCCATAATATGATCATAGATCAATCACCTTAATCTCAAACCAGTAGTGGGTGGTCGAAATGAGTCCTCTATTCCCATTCCGTTTCATCTGGTCATGTGATTGGAGAGAACGGTCCCAACTCCTGATAATGGTGGATAGTTTGCGCATAACTCAATGGCTACCTGCATCCTCTCACATGTACATGTATTGAGTAACTCTCTCTTTTTTGTATCTAGACGTTGCTTTCCCGTTGTGTCGCTCCACCTCATTAATCACCTGGCTGGATGTTTTGTATCATGACTTATTTTGCCTGGTTGTAACCCTGTCTGTTTCGTTTATCTGCAATTTTACTGGCTATGATAGCTCACTGTTAAGCCGTTTGAATTGTAAGCAAATATCCAATTTATGAGAAACAAAACTTTTTCTTTTCTTATTTTAATTTAACAAAGGTGAATGCAAGATCCAATTTGTTTTAGCAATGATATTGAGCATTTCTTCTGCAGTTTTCAGCCTATAGGCTTTACAGTTAATGTCGAGGTGCAAATACCATTGAAATACGAATGCCTTCCTATCTTTACTTGTATGTTGATATTTTCCGTATTAATCTTCGCAACAGGTAGCTAAAAATAGCACGGGCTAGTCAGTTTTCGGATTGGTAATTCAAAAATAGCCAGCGTTTGCAAAGTCATTGAAAAATAGCCACTATTTTGCTGCAACACGGACCGGTCCATCATAATATACTGGAGATTGATGCACGTGTGTATGAACTTCCAGTATATTATGCTGGAAGTCCAACATGCGGAAAGTTCCAGCATAATATACTGGAGATTGGAGCAACTGTGTATGAACTTCCAGCACATAATGCTGGCCGGTATATTATACTGAAACTCCAGTATATTATGCTGGAATATTTTCTGGATTTTGAACAATGTTTTCGTTCATATTTATCTTTACATGAAAAGTGGCTAAATTTCGATTACTTTTGAAATTGTGACTATTTTTCAATTACCACCTGTAAATCTGGATATTTTTGAATTTCGTAGGGGTATACATGGTTCGGAATTTTTAATTACCAAACCAAACTAATGGTGTCGGGTTTTTAAATCTATAAACCAAACCAAACCAATAAACTCGGGTTTTTCAATCTCGGTTTTTTTCGGGTATTCTCGGATTTTTGGATTTTTTTCTCGGTCAAGTCTACATAGAACAAAATATGTAACTTGTGTACCAAATATTTTTTTAGTCCTATTAAGATATAACTATATAATGTGTTTTTCAAGAAAATAATATAATAATATGAAATAAGTCATAGCATTATCCTAAAATATTCAATAGCAAAGATAATAAAATTACATAAAATAAATATTGTTAATTAATAAACATAATAAAAATTAATATAATCTAAATATACTATATATGTCACGCTAAACTAAGTATAGCTAATAAGTACTATTAATTACATAACTAAGCAATAAAGAAAAAGATAAACTAAGTTAAGCATTTTCATTATAAACCAATGTAAAATTAAAAAATAGATATCCAACACTATCATCATTCCTAGTACTGAATTAGTTTCTTTTGTTAGCATTAGTATTGATTTGAACTTGTAAGAGTTACTATATTTATGGGATATAAAATTTATTTACCATTCAAGAATGTTAAGTCCAAACTTGAAATAATACGTTAAAAGATAAAATTGTGAAAAAGTTTTAAAAATTACATTACAATAAATAATTATATGTATAAAATATTTTTAAAAATTGTATAAATATACTGTTGGGTTGATTTGGTTTCGATTTGACTTTTTTTAGTTCAAACCAAACCAAACCAATTATGGTCGGGTTTTCTTTTTCAATATCAAACCAAATCAAACCAAACCACAGTCGATTTTTTTTTTCCGGTTTGACTCGGATTATCGATTTGGTGCGGTTTATCGATTTGGTTTGTACACTCTAGCTACAGGTCCTATTTTCCTCATTGTTGTAAAGAAAAAAGAACAGCAAAATTTATTAATTTTAACTGCATCATTTATTTATTTTTTGCTAGGACAGCTTAGACAAAGTAAAAGAAAAATAAACTCTTTACTACTTACTCTGGATTGCTATGTCAATGAATAATAAAAATTCTTTTGGCAGCGACTAGAAAAGTAAGGCAATCTTCAAAGTAGAGTTTCTATTCCCAAGTATCATCTGAAAATGATAGTTTGGTTTGTAAAAACTATACGCAGTCAAGTAGTCCTTGTCTCCTTTGCATTTCTTTGTTATCCGAATATGTACTTAAAAATGTCGCTGCTACACAAAGAAGACACTGCTTAAAGTGATTAATGCCTATTGACAGGACTGTTTACTTTTTATCAACTTGGAGTTAGTTCAAAATTCTCGATAATGAAAATATCAGCTCCGAGCACAGCTTAAAACAAGATTCCACAAACATTTTTTCCCCTTTTCCGCATCTGCTATTTGAGACATACTAGCTCGATTAAATTAGATTCGCGCGTGATAGATCAAATACAACAACAAAAATAAATTCATTGAAATTCTACAAGTAGGGTTTGGAGAGGGTAGTGTGTACGTAGACCTTAACCTTACCTTACGAAGGTAGAGAGGTTGTTTCTGAATGACCCTCGGATCGAGAGGAGCGGGATAAACTAACTAAAGAATAAAATATTTTTGACCGAGAAATTTTCTATTTTCAGGATTCGAACTAGTGGATGAATATTCTACAATTATGCAAACACACAACTAGCATATTAGAAAAGCTTCTTAAGGAAAATAGAAAGGTGATGGTTGAATGGCTTCTCTACAAGTTGGAAATAGCTAGATCAACTTTGTGACCATAGACCATAGGGTTTGAAAAAGGAAGAAATAGGGACAGATAATGACCTGCGTAATGGAAACTCTACATGTTAAAATTGGTTTTCGAAAGTTGTAGGGACCTAAGTTTTACTAGAAAAATGAAGTCTTTTAAGGTTTTCTTCTTGGAACTTCCAAGAATGGACGGTTCTAATAATTAGAGCTTTGCACACATAGAAGAAAATTATGAAACAAATTAACTGCCTCATGTATGTATTCTAATAATTGCAAAGATATACCAATTGAAAAATCTCCAAGAATCACTTACACTTAACGGTATTGAAAAAAAAACAAATTAAGATGTTGATGAATCCCATATATTTAGTTGGGAGTTTAACTTCTATAGAGGAAGTAAAAGTTGTTATACTGTCAAGTAGTGGCGGAGCCATGAATTTTAGTAAGGTGGTCAAAATAAAATAAAAAAAATATACGAAGAAATCAAAAAAAAATTACATTTAATATATATACATAGAAAATAATTCTGAGTTAATATATACAATGTAATTCTCCGTCGAAAGGGTTAGTTTCCTTCCACCCTTGGCTCCGCCCATGCTCTCAAGCTATCATTTAAAATATTATTATAAGTAATTACTTATCATAAGTGGAACTAGTAACTTAAAAAATAAGCCAAGTAATTTTTAGTAACTGATTGAACTCTAATAGTAGTAGCAGTAGCAGTAGCAGTGTGAAAATACTATGAAGAATTAATCTAAATAGCCGTCCATTCAATTAATTAAACTAAAAATAAAACATGCAGTAATTGGATCTTCATTAGCAGCCATAACATAAATGAAAGGCCAAAGTATATAATGTCTGATCTCACACTTGAAAAGGCAAGTTTAGTTGTTATTATACCTATATACCTATAATATGTCTCAAACTTTCCTTGACTTTACCTAAAATAAGAATATTGCTAGTTACAAACTCAGAAAGCAGTGGACATAAGGTCCCTGTCACACAAAAGAACATAATCATTTTCCCAAAGAAAGTAATATTGGTGGCTTAGAAGTTAGAAGGTATGATTAATACAGAATACAGTACCAATTTACATTCTTTTTAACAACTTGCAGTTATTCCGTAAAGGACTTAAGTTAGTACTATAATTTAGCAGCTTAACGATCTTTACTATATACTAGTCTTAGGGTACGCGCTTTGCGCGTGTAGCAATATTAGTAAGTATATAATTTTAAGAAATAATGTAAATATTATTAGACTATATTTTTGAGTTATATAAAATTATAAGACAGTAAAAATTAAAGAGAAATTTCTTAAAATGATGAATATTGTTCCCATTTCTCAATAAATAAAGATTTGTCCAACAGAAGATTTTATTATGAGGAGTTAGGTTGGAATAATAAAAATTCATGTTATATTTGTAAACTACTTCTGAAAATAAACACAAAAATACTTTTAGCACAATTCTTCAAAGATTTGCCAAATTTTAAATTTGAATATTTTGATTTTTTAGAGATTTGAAAATAAAAAGATTAGCCATATGCCTCAGAAAAATTGATAATAATGTAAATTCTAAAAATGAGAGGTGTTGAATTAATATTATACGTCAAATAACTTAATATGCAAAAGAATATAGTAAGACTTTTGTCATTTGTTTGGCTGAATACAAAAACGAAACATAGAGCCGGGAATGATTATAATATATGATTAAATCATTTCTAACAAAATAAAAAAGGCAAAGACTTGAAAATAATTATGGCTTCAAATAAGGAAAGAATTTAATAATCAAAATTTTAGTAGATTTCAAGTTTTTAAATATTAGGATAATAATTTAATTACGATTTTATCTAATGTAAAAATTATTTTTAAAAAGTAAAAAAGACGAACGATATTTCGCTAAGGGCATTTGTTCTTTTAATATAGTATAGATATAGATATAAATATAAATATATAGGTACGCGCGTTGCGCACGTACCCCATATTAATAAGTATAGTACTTTAGAAAATCATATAAATGTTATTAAATTATGTATACTTGGCGTGCCATTATTAAATGTCAGGAAATATTTCTAAAATTTAATATTAAGTTAAAGAGTATAATTATTATGAATATTGTTGTAACTTTTATCTAATTATAATTTTTTGAATTTGTACCTATATTTTGGTATATAAATTTTATAGAAAATGTATTTTGGTTAAAGGGTAATGACATACTATTGTATACCCAAAGAATCAAACATATAATAAACACTCGCGTAAGAATATTTATATATAAAGAATGTTCTTACGTGTAAATTTTCAAGACATGATATTTTTACATTTTCACCCCATTTGAGTGGACTTTTAATGGCCCGGTCCTCTCAAAAATTGCTACACATAACTCTCCAAGCAACTATTTTGGAGCTCATCTTTGTCAAAAGATATATTTCATCCGTTTCAATTTATGTGAACCTATTTCTTTTTTAGTTCGTATAAAAAAGAATAACTTCTTTCCCTATTTGGAAACAATTTACCTTTATGCAATAATTTATAGTCACACAAAATATATGTGCCTTATTTTACACCACAAGTTCAAAAGTCTTCTTTTTTTTCTTAAACTCCGTGCCCACTCAAATGAGTTCACATAAATTGAAATGGATTGAGTAGAAGATTGGGATCATGAAGGTTTGAATGTACTGGCAACTTGCAACTTAACCTCGTCTTTCGTTGATATTCACATTCCGCATATATTTGAATTAAAAGTTATGGCTAATTGCAATACAAGGAAAACCTATATGTGCTTGTTTTTTACCAAATAAACTTGAAATTTTAATACAAGATAAACCTGTATGTGGTTGTTCTTACAAAATAAGATTGAAATTATGATTCTTCTAGCAATAAGTAGGAACGAAACTTTTATTAATTAAGATTGAAATTATAATTCTTCTAGCATTAAGTAGGAACAAAATTTTAATCAAATATGATTGAAATTATGATTCTTCTAGCATTAAGTAGGAACGAAACTTTTGAAAAATAAAATCGTGTTTGATTTCAAGGAAAAAGCGTTGAGAAAAAACATAAAAACTTACCAACTATAAGAACCATCGTCTTAATTATATTTGATTTTGAATCCCAAAATATTAGGAGTTCTACGTAGATCAAATAAGGAAAAGTTTAATAAGAAAAAATTTATTTGATTTCAAAATTCTAAATATTAGAATTTTTTTATTAAATTACAATCTTATCCAATGTGAACTCTATTTTTAAAGGGCAAAAAAGACGAACGATATTTCGCTAAGGGCCTTCGTGCTTTTAATATAGTACTAGTCTCTATAGACGTGCGTTGCCACGTCGTCTATAGAATTAATTTCATTTAGTGAAAACTTTACGTAAGAAATAGTAATATTGTTAACTGCATTAATATTCAGAACATATTTAGTTGAACTATGATATAAAAATTGAAGTAGTAGAAATCTAACTGCATTAATTTTAATTTGCTTTCATTCATGAAATTAATGCCAGAAGGCATGTGCTTGCTCCCTTACTTGGTATAGTTCGTTATTTTTGTATCTTTTTATTTTTGTTCTCGGCCGAATACGACTGATTTTTAGAAAGACTTGTAAAAATAGAAGTATGTCTCTTTAGTTATTTCTACTATAAATTCCGAAAAGACTTACATATAATAAGTCTCTTGTACATGAAAAACTCACCTATTACTTACTCGAGGGGATGATTTATTTTTAAAAAAGATATAAAACTCCATAACTCTACTGCATGTAACGACCTTTGAATTCTAAATAATTAGTTCTATGTAAGCTTTTAGGCTGAAGATGAATAATCCAATTATGATTAGTCAAAGTTTTACGTTTTTTGTTTAGCTTTTTTCCTTCTTATTTCAGCATATAATGGCTCAATTTTTGTCAGACAACAACAAAATGACAAAAAATTTAGATATTCATTTAATCTCCATAACAATAATGCACAAAAGTTTATTCATATATTTATTCAGAAAGAGACTCTAGTGAGCAACATATAATCCCAAATAGCCATATTATCAAAATAGCGTAAAAACACAAGAGGAAAAATATATTTTGCATTTTGCTGCACATGCTATTTAATAAGAGAGGTTCCCCTTTTCTTTTTCTTTTTCTTGTCCCCGTCAATCTCAAAATATTTGCACTTCTTGATTGGGTATCGTGATTTGAAATCCTGGTATTGAAATTTGAATATTTTGGCAAGTGAAGGTTGAGATAAGTTGGCAGATAAGTTTAATAATTTAGACCGAAATTGAGTTCCATTGTCAATAAAAGATAATATTTAATGACAGAAAATAAGAATTAGAGATCGATAGGAGGCCACTTACCGTAAAAATATATTTGGCATTGTTCCTACAATAGGAATCGAAAAATCTTTTCTTGGTTAGCCTCAGGGAAAAAAAAAAAGCAATGATATTTTTTACTATTGGTTTAGCATCATTGCTAATTAAATATGTTGTGTGATGCAAATAATCAAATATAGTTATGATTATCTTGTACCGTGTGTTAGATAGGGAGAGAAACTAAAAAAAATAACTAAAATTATTGTTCTTCAAGCAAAGACCGAAATTTTTCAATAGCTAGATAATCTCCAACAAATAAATAAAAATTAAGAATTTTTGCCAAATCAATCAAATATTACAAGGATAAAAATAAAATAAATCACGAAATACAAAAAGAGGTTAAAACTCCATCCATGCTACTTGATTATATGCATATGTAGCATCTTACGTAATTAAAAAAGAGAGAAAATTATGGACGTGTCTTTCTAATCCAAGTTGGATCAAATTTTTAGGGCCAACATATGTATAGTTTAAATCAAAAAAGAATTCCATCATTAAGTAATTTACAATTAGATTCTTAAATTATATAAATATTTAAGGGCATAAAAGTCAATCAATATTTCGGAGATGTTTTAGTCATTCAATATTTAACATAAATTATTCGTGCTTTTATAATAATATAGATAAATGAATTTTAATTGGTGATAACAGGTAGTTATTATTTTATGAAAATACTAATTAATGATTATCTTAAATATATTAAATTATAATTTATATTATAAGTGATCTGATTTCATAAATAGAGTTTATATATATCGTAAGTGCATAGAACTTAAATTCAAGAAGACTAATAGCCTGTTTGGCCAAGCTTCTTTTGAGGCAAAAGCGCTCTTTTTTAGTCAAAAGTGTTTTTTTCTTCTTCTAAAATTAAGGTGTTTGGTCAAGCTTTTGAAAGGAAAAAAGTAATTCTGAGGAGAAGCAGAAAAAAGTAGCTTCTCTCAAAAATTACTTTTTTGAAAAATACTTTTGAGAAAAATACACTTAAAAGCAGTTTTTTAAAGCTTGGTCAAACACTAATTGCTACTCAGAAGTATTTTTTAAATTAATTAGCCAAACACAAACTGCTTCTCACCAAAAGTACTTTTGAAAAAAAATACTTTTCAAAATAAGCTGATTTTTGTAGCATGACCAAACGGGCTATAAAGCTAGATAGTAAGAGCAGACTCCCACAAACTTTGCAACTAGCACATCATGGATAAGCTAGCATTTTTAAGTTAGGAAAAAATGGCTATATGAAAGTTAGAAGAATTTTGTGACCATAGGCTATATAGGGTTTGAAAAGTGATACAAGAAATTGAAGTATTTTGTACTTCATTTGGTATCAAGAAAGTTTCTAAAGCATCTCATCCTAACAACTAGCTATATCAAGGTCGAATATTTGAAAGTTTAAAATTTATAAACTGAAAAGGATGCAGAAAAAAAGAAGAAGAGTTATATCATAGATATTCTCTCTCTATCATTGCATAAAAAAAGCTTGAAATGAAAAAAAAAAATGAATGTAGGGGATGGTTCTTATTTCAGGCGATACCTCAAGTTAGACGTAGAATTATAACTTTATTTATTATCAGACTCTCTACGATTTTCTCAGTTAAATTAACGTGGATTCAATGAAACACATTTTACTTGCTATTGCTAATTACTAGTAATTACCTTAGTTTGGGGTCGACTATTCTACTTCATCTTATTCTTTACTCAGAATTTAAGTTCTATATTAGTAAAGATCAGAATTCAGAGGCATAATAAGATAGAAAGCTGAAGTATTTTTTAACTTTGCAAAAATTTAAGGTTATTGAGTAACATCATTCTAAATTTACACGTGTCGGTGTGGATTATAAATCAAATTATATTAATGACAGTTTATGGTGTGTCACTAATAGGGTTATTAATTTGGTTGTTCGACTCCATAAATGATAGCATCATTAACAACAATCTCAAAAAATGATAATAACTCCTTAAGTTATAATTCTAACTCTCTATGAAGATTAGCCATTGATGGCGATTAAGGTAGCTAAGTGATATTCCCCCGCCTCAAATTATTTGCCGTTGATTTCTAAGAATAGTTGTCTCAAATTATTTGTCATTTTAGAAGTTCAAGATAAAATTAATTATATTTTTCCATTTTACCTTTAGTAGTAATCGTTCTTGAAAATGGAAATAATACATAAATATAATGAATATTTGATGAAGAGAGATTATATCTTAAGATAATAATATACGGATGCGGATCTAAAATTTTTATAACATGAGCACACCACTAAAGAAAGGAAAAAAAAATAAAGTATTAAGTGAGAATTGATCTCCGCCACTCTAAGTAAATAGCTAAGTTCACATCATTTGGCCTTTTTAGAGTATGAGTGCTACATTAGATAATATTAGATAACTCTAGAAAATATGTACATAAAATATTTAATTTGGTGAAAAGACCATGTGTCATATGTCCATATAGCGCTATAGATCTACCTCTGATTAACACGGGTAAAATTATTAATTTTTTTTAATAATAATTAATATTTTCTTAAGAAATACATAATAAAATATACGATAAATAATTTGAGAATTAAAAAATAGCTTTGCTAATGGAATCTCCACACGTTGAAAGGATTTTGGCGACGGGCAAATTAAAGAGCTAGTGGGGCCACTTTATTTTTAGCATTTGACTGCTTTCGTGACATTCCTTGTGCGTTGATTTTGTAAGAATAAAATTGAAGTAGCGATTGCTCCTTGTTTGAGCGTGCCACGTATCTTATGACCGTAACTTAGGGTGTGTTTGGTATGAAGGAAATGTTTTTCCATAAATGAGTGGTTTTGTCACTTATTTTCCCTTGTTTGATTGGTGAGTGAAAAACTTTTTTCGAAAAATATTTTTTAGTATTTGGTTAAAGAGTATAAAATATTTACCCTCCTCACCCCTTTTCTCCAAGTCCCCATGTTTCATGTGCTCCTCCCCCTCCTCCAAATACCCAACATTTTAAGGACTCTATTTTCTTCAACAATTTAATTATTCTTCTAAAAGGTCACACAAACTAAAATGAACTAATGTAATGTTTTATTTTTTTACGCAAAAATAACGTTGAAATTTGTGCTCCATAACTAAAAAGAAAATACTCATTTTTTTGGTTGAAAAAAAAAGTACTCTTTCTACAACATGAGAATAAAGTACATTTGTTAAAATGAAAGAAAATACTTTTTCTACATCATGAAAAGAAAAAAACTCATTTTTGTTGAAATGAAAGAAAATACTTTTTAGTACATCATTTTGTAGAAATGAAAGAAAATATTTTTTCTACATCATGAAAGAAAGTACTTTTTTTTGTTTAAATAAAAAAAATTACTTTTTTATATCATGAAAAGAAAATATTAATGATTTGTTGAAATGAAAAAAAGTATTATATCTATCACATAAAAAGGAAATACTATTAATAATATTTCTATATAGGGTAGGGGATGGGACGATGATGGGATTGGGGTGGGGTGGACGCAGGTAGGTGGGGTGTGGGGGTGGATTGGTGGGGGTTGGTGGGGATGGGGGATAGGGTGGGATGATTGAAAAAGAGTTTTGGAAAATGTTTTGCATTCTCTTGATAGGGAAAATATTTTCCGAAATTGAAAGAAATGAGTTCATGAGAAAAATATTTTTCAAAACCTTTAAGTCAACCAAACATGGAAAAATTAAATTTTTTTTTTCGGAAAATATTTTCCTTCACCCTTAGTCTTTTTGGTTTCCCTCGGATGTTTGGTATCAGTTTTGAGACTCACTAATTCAAATTTATATCAGAAAGATTCACTTCGAAAATAAACTACTTTCTATTAAATGCGATTTGATACTCAGAGTACTTGAACCCAAAATTTCCGATAACTAAAGAGGGAGAATACTTACTATTCCACGTAAATTTTTAATGGCAAGTTGGACAAAGTTACGGTACTGCTTTTGAAGAGGTTGGTAGAATTTGTAGATTTAATTGAAAGCGTAATTTTCTTATACTATCGTATACTTTGATTGACAATAATAAATCACTAACTTTTGCAAGTTACCGATATATGCTTGTTATAAAGAGTCTGTTCTCATAGTTTTTAGTCCAGTTTCATTAATTGTTAGTAATATAAAGTTATGTAAAAGTTCCATTCTTTTTGGAATCTTTTGTCCATTTCAGACACAATTAATGTACCAGTATCACCAATGTGGTTGGGTCAATGATCATTAAAATAGTTAAGTTTGACACAGAATCTTCTTACCACAATAGGGGTAATTAAACCTAGCTAGAACACGACCTACAAGTTTAGTCGAACCCATTAGCTTTTGTCTCAATTATTTATTTGTCTTAAGAAATTTATCGAATATATATAATTTATTAATTTAGAACCTAGTAACTTAAACAGATTAAATTTCCGAACCCATAAACTTTAAATTCTGACTCCACCTCCGTAAGTACATTTGTTACTTGGATTGTTCAAAAAATGAATTTATATTACATGCACTTATACTGTAAACAAGCTTTACACAATATATAATTGTAAATTATTCGATTGTAATAATAACAATAATAACAAATTCAGTATAATCCCATAAGTGCCGTATGGAGAGGGTAGTGTGCATGCAACTTATCCCTACCTTGTAAACATAGATAAACTGTTTTTGACTCTCGACTCGTTAAAAGCATATATAGTTATAATATTGTTGAAAAGAAATACAGTACCGAAAAAAAAAACAGTAACAAAAAATAATAATAACAATAACATAATAAGATAACCAAATCAAAACAAACAAGTGATATTATTAGTTTAGTACATAGAAAGAGGCAAGAAGTGAAGGAACAGTAGAAAAGGTAAATTAACAGAAAATTAATTTCAAGTGGACATCACTCCAGTGGACAGATAATCGAGACAAGAAGAATAAACAAATAATATGCAGTAAAGGGCAGACAAAGTGGACATATATTATTTAAAATATTTAGAGAATAACTGTGTTATTGTAATGTTATTGTTCCATATTGTGGTTTAGTCAACCGCAAGCCATCACTAACTACTACATAGCATATAGCTTTAGCCTATAAGCCTATCTACCGCAACCAAAAAGATATAAATAATAATAATAATAATAATAATAATATATAACAAAAATAATTTAATTATATACAATGACAATTTAGAAATTTTTTACGTTATTACTATATTTTAACCTATTATACATAGCAGTCACCTTGCATTAATTTCTAGATACTTTTTTTTTTGAACAGTTATACATTATTATTGTCGTATAATAGTATATATACTTTTAATTTATAGAAATTAAATTTAGGCAGAAATATTAGGTTTCAACTTGAGTTTTGGCGAGGGGGTTAGTTGGGTGGAAACAACTAAAGTTTACTTTTTTCTTGTTTTTTTTTTTTTTTTTGTTTGTTTGTTAAAACACGATATTTCATCATGGTGACATATGGATTTTGAGAAAATATGTAGATGATAGATCCCACGTTATGGTTTATTAATTAGTGCCATTCGTGCACATATGCTATGATTATCTTCTGTCATAATTGATATCAGATCTTATTTTAAAAATGGTCGAAGAACAACAAGAAGAAGATGAAATATCGACAAGAATAATTGAAGAATCCTTCTTCTTCAGAATAAGCAAAAGCCAGTCCGAAAATAACTTTTTGTTTTAAAACATTTTTAGTTCACTTTTGAGTTTAATAATTTTCTCAGGTATCTTCGAGTTTATTTTTGGACCAATCGAACTCCTAATCTATAGCAATGCAATGATAGGGTATTGAAATTGAAACTTATATTTAATGAATGTGAATTATTCTTTCATTAGAAGAGTGTCTTGGTCAAAAGTGATATTCTTATTGGAATCTTTGTTTTGTAAATTGGAGTGTTAGTTGATCAATTTAAATATGAATTCTTTTGCATTTTGCTCATTCCATTAACTATAGTTGGTTCTCTATTTAGAATATTCTTCTCTCAAGAATTAATTAAAGTTACTAAAATGTTACCATAAGAAGAATAGAGCTTGCAATTAAGAAGTGGAAAGTGTTAAATTCTTAATGGGATTCGGTTTGACACCAAGATGGTAGTGTGACAGGAAAATTAACATGGTAGTTTTTGAAGATAAAGCGACTAAAATCCTACTCTTTTTTATATGGTGCAAACTTTATAAAATTAACAGGAAAAATTTAATATGTTGCAAAGTGATCTTCTGCTCAAAGTTCTTTACAGTAATATTTAACTTGAAGGAGTTCAATTACATGGTACTATTAGAGGTATGTCACCACAACCATTAACGATATTATGTGTTTTGGGTAGGGGGTGTAGTTAGAGTATCAAGGGGAATTTGTAGCCCTATATTATATTTGTGCCACCTTTTAATATATAACCTATTTTAAAAGTTATTGATTTGGTAGCCAGCTGACAAACAATCCGTAATAATATGATAATTTTATCCCTGACAAAAGATATAAACCCTGGATCACGCATTAATCGCGTATGCAATCTCATTCGTAAAAAAAGATCTCCTCCATCACTCCGTCCCTCCTCAAAAGATCTCCTTCAACCCTGGTCGAAGATCTCCTCTTCTCTCAGTAGCTTTATCAAAAAATCAGAAATTTGAACCAAATTCATCTTCAGAATTCAAAATTACAAAATACATTGTAAGTATTACAATTCATCTTCAGAATTTGCATTAGTTTGTGAAACTGATTGAGCTTCATGATATATGTTTCTGCAATTTTTTTCGTAATTCGTTATGCTTTTTGAGTTTTGAACTTAAAAAATAAAATCTGAATTCAATTAACGCCTATAGATATTTTTACTTATGCTCATTTACAAATCACACTTGCATGAAGTTGTTTGACGGATATAACATGAAGTTTTCACTTATAGATCTTCAAAAACTTTTCAAAACTTCAAAGTTAATGCATGAAGGATATAGAATAAAGTTGTTTCACGTTGAAGTCTGAAGTTTTAATCAAATACAAGCTAAAATTTTATGCTAATGTAACATGAAGTTGTTTCACGTTAAAGCTAAAACTTCATGCTAATGTAGCATGAAATTGTTTCACGTTGAAGCTAAAACTTCATGCCAATATAACATGAAGTTGTTTCACAATGAAGCTAAAACTTCATGCCAATGCATACTGAAGTTATTTAGTTCATTTGCTAAAATTTCATACCAAAACATGCTGAAATTTTGTCATGCAGTCTACAGTTTTGTCATGAGTTTTTTCTGAAACTTCAGTCTAAACATGCTGAAGTTTTTTGTTGATTAGCTAAAACTTCAGACTAAATATGCTTAAGTTTTTGTCCTGCAGTATGTAATTTTTTAATGAAATTTTGCTAATGCATGCTGAAGTAATTTAGTTTATTTGCTAAAATTTCATACCGAAACATGCTGAAGTTTTATCTTGCAGTCTACAATTTTATCATGAGTTTTATTCGAAACTTCAGTCTAGACAAGCTGAAGTTTTTTAGTTCATTTGATAAAACTTCAAACTAAACATGCTTAAATTTTTGTCTTGCAGTATGTAATTTTCTAATGAGTTTTTGCTAATACATGCTGAAGTTATTTAGTTCGTTTGCTAAAATTTCTTACCAAAATATGTTGAAATTTTGTCCTGCAGTCTACAGTTTTGTCATGAGTTTTATCCGAAACTTCAGACTAAACAAGTTGAATTTTTTTAGTTCATTTGCTAAAACTTCAGACTAAACATGCTTAAGTTTTTGTCATGCATTATGTAATTTTCAAATGAGTTTTTGCTAAACTTCATACTTATACATGCTAAAACTCTTTTGTTCATTTCTAACACTTCACACTAAACATGCTGAAGTTTCCATACTGCAGGACGAGTTCGATTTGCCTTGTTATTACTTTCAATGGAAGATGGACTTTTGATTACAACTACTTGGATCATGATACAAAACTTATTCCGGTTAATAAACAAGTATCATTCAATACTTTTCTGAAGAAAATTTGCGAAGTCACAAATTTTGATTCAACAAAATATGCACTAACAATATAGTTTGATATCAAACTAAATACAAACAAAGGAATGCTTGTAACTTCAGATGAAGATTTCAGAACCTGTATACATTTGCTAACAACTTATTTAGCCTTCAAGAATTGTTATTTTGTCATCGAAAAAATACAACTACTTTCTGACAGTATAGCTGCTTTAGAATCTGCAACATTCAAACCATCTCTTGCACATACAATACATTCAGAATAACTTGTTATCTCCCGCAATGATAAGCAACAATCAAGATCAAGAAAATACAGAAATTATACCGATAACATCAGATACAATTGAAGAAATTGCTGAAACTTCTACGGTTTCTAAGAAATCAAGAAAAAGAGTGAGGAGAAAGCTGAAAGAATCTCCACCATGTAAAATACTTAGGCACGATGCATTAATAGAGGAAATAAAAGTAGGATCAATTTTTGAGAATAAGAAGAGCATGACTAAATTTTTTCGGCATCTTGGAGATAAACCATAAAGTTGAATTCACTGCTGTTAGATCATGTTCAAAGATTTAACGACCTGACTAGTCATTTTGAGCTCTAGCACATCGTCCAACGGTTTGAGACCTCGAGTAGCTTCACTTTATGCATTATGACTTGTACGTGTGGTCGGAATTGAATTTCAGGAAGTTCGGAGTTGTTTCAGAAGGAAAATTCTCAATTCGGAAGCTTTAAGTTGGAAGAGTTGACTAAGGTTTGAATTTTGAGTAAACGACCTCGGAATCAGGATTTGAAGGTTTCAATAGGTTTGTATAATGATTTTGGACTTGGGTATATGTTTGGGTTGAGTATCGAGGGCCCGGGAGCATTTCGATGCTTATTATGGAAAGTTGGCATTTTGAGAGCCTAAGAGTCTCCTAAGTTAGGTTTGAAGTGAACTTTGGTGTTACCGATGTCCATTTGGTATTTTGAGCCTTGAAATAGGTTTGTATTATGATTTATGACTTGTGCGTAAAGTTTGACGTCATTCCGGGATATTTAAGTATGAATCGGACGCGTTCGTCGTAGTTCGAATGTTTGAAAGTTTAGAATTTTTTCTAAGTCTGACCATGGTTTGACTTTAAATCTATTGGGTTCGAATTTAGGGTTCGGGACATGGAATAGACTCGTTTCGTCATTTGTAACTTCCCTGCAAAATTTGGTGTCATTCGGAGTTGATTTGATGTGGTTCAGACGATTGGTTACAATTCTATAAGTTCTTGAAGTTCATTGTGATTTTTATGCGTTTTGGCATCCGATTTATGATTCTAGAGGTTATTTTGGTTTTTTAATCGTGCGAATAAGTTCACATTATGTTTTTAGGCTTGTGTGGATGTTTGGTTTGGAGCCCCGAGGGCTCGAATGAGTTCTGGACGCGTTCTAGAGGAGTTCGTAGAGGTTCAACTGGTTCTGGTGCATTGTTCTCGCATTTGCAATAGCCGCATTTGCGAGACCATTCTCGCTTTTGCGAAGATGGGCTGGGATAGGGGAGTTCGCATTTGCGTACAAACTGTCGCTTTTGCGAAGTCACTGAGCTCGCATTTGCAATGCAGACAATGTTGGTCGGGATTCGCATTTGCGGCGCTGATTTTGCATTTGTGACCATCACATTTGCGAGCCTCTTGTCGCAAATGCGACATCTGAGACTGTTATTAAGGCTTTATTTCGGGACTTAGCCCATTTCTCTCACATTTTCATTTGGTTGAGTGATTTTTGGAGCTCTTAGGGGCAAGATTTTCATCATCTATTGCAAGGTAAGTAATTCCTATATATTGTGAGTTAATTACATGGATTCTATAAGGATTTAAAATGGAAATTGTGGAAAACTGTGGGATTATTTTGAAGAAAAACCTAGAAATCGTATTTTTGGATTTTGACCACGAAATTAGACATGGAATTAGGAATAAATTATATATTTGAGTTAGTGGTGTTATAGGTAATATTTATCTTCGAAATGCTTTGGAATCCGGGCACGTGGGCCCGATGGTTGACTTTGTTGACTTTTCGAGCGGAGTTAGGAATCGTTATAAATTGATTAATCATGAGCATTAGAGTATATTTTTATTGGTTTGCACATTGTTTGACTAGTTTTGGATCGATGGGCATCGGTTTAAGGTGTTAGAGAGGCGTCAGAGCTGGTTATGGAACTTCGAAGCAAGGTAAGTCTCATGTCTAACTCTGTGAGGGGGAATTTACCCCGTAGGTGTTATTCCTATTATATGCTACATGTTGTGGGAGCTGCGCACGTATGAGATGACGAGTGTCCATGCGTATGCTAGAATTCTTGATTATGTTCGGGTAGACTTAGGTTCTTGCCATGCTTTAATTGTACAAATTGAGTTATCCTTGCCTGCTTAATTCTTTTATTTCTCGTTACGACCTGAGACTAGGCTTGTGTAGAGTGACGTACTTGCCATTGTAGAGATTTGACGATCTACTTGATTAGCCATGGAATAATTGTGTTTTCCCCTACGAATATCTCCTGTGTTGTGCATTTCCATCGAAAAGCTTCCTGAATATTTATAACTCACACATATATTCATGAGTGGGGTCAAGGACCTGTTAAAGTATCATATTCTTATGGGATCGGGTCGTTCGCCTTGGAAGTATCAAGTATCATATTCTTATGGGATCGGGCCGTTCGCCTCGGCAGTATCAAGCACCATATTCTTATGGGATCAGGCCGTTCACCTCGGCAGTATCAAGTATCGTATTCTTATGGGATCGGGTCGTTCGCCTCAGCAGTATCATATTCTTATGGGATCGGGCCGTTCGCCTCAGCAGTATCATATTCTTATGGGATCGGGCCGTTCTCTTGGACAAAATCATATTTTTATGGGATCGGGCCGTTCGCCTCGGTAGTATCAAGTAT
The DNA here is from genome assembly GCF_000390325.3 of Nicotiana tomentosiformis. Lineage (NCBI taxonomy): Eukaryota > Viridiplantae > Streptophyta > Magnoliopsida > Solanales > Solanaceae > Nicotiana > Nicotiana tomentosiformis. Next base: position 136,423,850 of record NC_090819.1, read on the forward strand.
CATATTCTTATGGGATCGGGTCATTTGCCTCAACAGTGTCAAGTATCATATTCCTATGGGATCGTGTTGTTCACCTCATCATTTCTATAAAATAATCTTATAGGATCGGGTCGTTCGCCTCGACAACTTCACGAAACACTCTTATAGGATCGGGTCGTTCGCCTTGGCAAAATCGTGCGTAATATTTGACAAGAAGCCAGTGTACCCATAGGTTTTCCTGATTTAAATTGTGACGACCTATCTGGTGGGGACTATTTTATATATATACTCCGGTTAAGGAGATAACCGATAATAGAGAGCTTGTATTTACTGTTCAGAGGAGGATCGTACCACGAACCTATATTTGTTTACACTGTTTATTTACGATGCCTCATACTTGTTTACTTTTTATTATACTTTATTTATTAGACCACTAATAAATGTCAATGTCGATCCCTCGTCACTACTTCTCCGGGGTTAGGCTATATACTTACTGGGTACGCGTTGATTTACATACTCATGCTACACTTCTGCACTTATTGTGCAAGTATATATTTATGGTAGTCTTTTGGGCGCAAATGCGTAGCTATTGCGGGGACTTTACGACGAGCTGCATCCAATGTTACGATCCGCAACATACGAGTATCCATCAGAGTTATTTATATTTTTCCTTTCTAACTTATATTCCAGACAAATGTTGGATTGTTATTGTACCTTCTAGTAGATGCTCATGAATTGTGACACAGGGTTTTGGGGGTGTTCTAGAATTTGTTATGGATTATTTTACATTGATACACTTTCACTTATTATTTTAATGAAACTGTACGTAACTACGATTATTTTAATGCACTGACCTCTCTATCTAAGTAAGATTCATGATTTTAAAAATAATAAAATGAATAATTAAGTGTTGGCTTTCCTAACGACGACATTGGGCGCCATCATGGCCTATGGTGGATTTTGGGTCATGGCAGCTTGGTATCATAGCGTTAGGTTCACTTAAGTCTCACGAGTCATGAGCAAGTCTAGTAGAGTCTTGCAGATCGGTATGGAGACGTTTGTGCTTATCTTCGAGAGGCTACATGGAGGTTAGGAGCACTTTCCTTCTTGATTCCTCGTCGTGTGATTTGATTACATTGAGGCTTATGCCTTCGTTTCCTTTATACTCATTCTTATACGGTGTTGAGTGCTTGTTATCAATTGGACATCGAGAAGTTGTAAATGTACCGCAGATATAGTGCAGGATGTTTCTCCATGCGTATTCGAGTGGACTATTATCATTGCCTTGTTGAGGGGTGTTCTGTCATTTCAGTCCAGTGTTGATGTTGCCTACGGTTGAGATTTGATATTTTCGAATTTGATGGAATTCTTGTTAATATTGTGGTGTCGCCGTCCTTGATTGAATGTATTGAGGTTCATCGGCATATTGGTCTTCATTTGGTTGCCTCTAGGCACGATGTTGTGAGATGGAACCTAAGAGGAAGTTATCAGGGATGGTTGTGCGTTGCGACTTCAGAATCGGACCGGCGTTTCCAGTGTTGATAGTTCGAGGGAGATGATCTCTGAGGTGGTTTATATGCTTGCGTGACGAGAAGGGCTTGATTGAAATTTAGGAAAAGGTGAAGTATTCGATCATTGTGTTGGGTGAGTTACGACTTCGAGTTTCAAACACATTGTTAGAACTTCGGGTGGTGTTTATGGATGAAGGGATATTTACGAATGTCGGATCAGTGTGGACCCAATGAGGTTAGTTGATTTCATGATGGATGCAACTATAGCCATGAAGTTAGAGGAGGTCGAGATGAGGGTACACATATGAGCTATCTCCTGTGAACGGGTTAGCGCTTGTGTGATTTTGATGAGATTCCTATAAAGAGTTCTACTTTCTGCCCAACATGGGATGAATATACTGCGAGGTGGGCCTGTATCACTTCAAGAAGATGGTACGACGGTTAGGAGGTCGAGTGCACGATTATGGCAGTTAATTCGGGATGTGTTATGATTAGTCCAACAAGAACTTATGAGAAATTTGGCTGAGCAACGGTGTGGGAGCATGGTAATTGGGAAGAAGAGGTCGTCGTGGGGTTTGGATCTACATGGTTGTAGCGTAAAGCTAAGTGGGGGATCCCACCGTCTATAAGTGGGTCACGTGGTCGTGTGCCTGTGTAATTCTGGTTATCAGTGCATTAGTGGATTATTTATGATCAAGAGGCCGAGGAATTTTGGACAAGGAAGTTTGACGTATATATGTTACATTTCGCCTTATTGATTCGTGTGCAGGTGCTGGGATGACTCAGAAGTTATGCTTCTGTGGATGTGATTGCCAAGGAAAATGATTCATCCGGTTGCTTCATGAGAGTGCTCATGTTCTAATGGAGCACTGATTATTTAGTTAAATAACCGAGATTGGATTAGAGTGGGCGTCTTTCAATAATGGTCATAGTGTATTCAAGATTTAAGGTGTGATGCTTAAGGATTTTCGGGTTTGTTATGTGGCTGAAGATTGGGTTTTGCAGCAGAGTGTGAAAGGTACTTAAAGTATTCTATGTTATCATCGGGTATACGGTGCAGTGTTAGAGAAGTGGGAGAAACAACTTCAGATTCGCAGAAGATCTAATCAGCATAGATGCATCAGCTGGAGATACTATGGAGTGCACGGGGAGAGTATGAGATGGCTTATGGGTATTGAAACGGCGCGGTCTCGCGATTTGTGTCAATCGGGACGAGTGTTGATTAGGATCCGTTATATGATTGAATAAAGGTATTGATTTTGAAGGCAAGTCAAGGAGAAATCGGAAGAAGGTGAGTCAGCCTAGTAGT